>NW_009637294.1:90156-107152 GCF_000690535.1 Cariama cristata | reverse complement strand
GGCCAATGGTATCTTGGTGTGCATGAGGATGAGTGTGGCCAGGATGTCAAGGGAGGTTATCCTCCCCCTCTCCTCTGCCCTGGTGAGGCCACATCTGGAGTACTGCGTCCAGTTCTGGGCTCCTCAGTCCAAGAAAGACAAGGAACTACTGGAGAGAGTCCAGTGGAGGGCAACGAAGATGATGAGGGGACTGGAGCATCTCCCTTATGAGGAAAGGCTGAGGGAGCTGGGTCTGTTCAGCCTGGAGAAGAGAAGCCTGAGAGGGGATCTCATCAATGCTTATAAATACCTTAAAGGTGGGTGTCAAGAGGATGGGACCAGACCCTTTTCAGCGACAGGTTAAGGGGCAATAGGCACAAACTGAAAGTCAGGAAGTTTCATCTGAATATGAGGAAGAACTTCTTTACACTGAGGGTGGCAGAACACTGGAACAGGCTGCCCAGAGAGGTTGTGGAATCTCCTTCTCTGGAGATATTCAAAACCCGCCTGGATGTGTTCCTGTGCAACTTGCTGTAGGTGACCCTGCTTTGGCAGGGGGGGTGGACTGGATGATCTCCAGAAGCTCCTTCCAACCTCGATCATTCTGTGATTCTGTTATTCTGCAAGACAGCTCCATGTCTTTATGCTCCTACAAGGCTCTGGGATGTTCAAGAGACAGAAGAAATACATAAAGTTACCTCTGGCAACTTGCCTCTGTGTGTCCTGTTACAAGCTTGGGCAACTTCCATAATGTGCATGGTACCATTCAAGCATTTATTATTTATATTCTGCCTCTTAGACCTATCAAAATATGTCCGCTCTACCAGAACTCACAAGAAGAAAGTGTTTTCACAAAATTGCCCTTTTAAATTTCTCTAGAATCTACACTAGGGGAATAAAGGACAAGGGAGGTTTCTGACTCAGTTCTCTTCACATAGCAGAAAGGAGTCAGGAGGGGTGAAAAGGAGACAAACGCTGTATACCACTACTCATCGCAGAGTGCATTACTGCTGTTCCCTGATTTGCTGGACAAGTTTGTCTTCTGCACTCTTGCCTTTACCACCTTGCAAAAGTTAGTCTGTTTTTCAATCAGATTCAAGATCCTGCCTGCATCCCATCATTCCTTACTTTACTCAGCACAAAACAGTGGTTTTCCACCACATTTACTTGTTTTTCACATTCCCACCTCTGAACCTCCCTCATGCTACCAACTGCACACACACTTGTTGCTTCCTTGTCCTGTCATTAATTCTTCATAATCCCTATTCACACAATCCTACCCACTTACTGCTTCCACCTGGGCCATAACCATGGCCTGACCTGTGAATTCCCACTGTGCCCTGCACTTCTCAAAGAAACATGAAGGCCAGCTTAAAAGTGCCTTCTTTCTCTATCCATTTGTGTTTTGCACATTGAAACAAGCAATTTGGTTTTCAAATTGCTGACAACCAGTGACTGCATTTACTACAGTTTGCATCTCAGAGTTTAACAAATATCACGGATGAAAACCCTGTATGTCTGATTTGCATAAGTGGGGAATTCAAATGCAGTTGTCCTGTGTCTTTATGAACTCCATGAAGTGCCAGACGACCAGTCACTCTAATTGCTACATGGGTTTGGGAGCATTTGATTTCTGAGGAGCGATTATGTCTGAAACAGATTGTGCCAAAGGAAAATGATCTGCATGAAAATGCACTTAATTATAAACTGCCACAGCAGAAATGTAACCTGACAGCCCAGCTGCCCGATAGGACTTCTACATACATCACTGAGCAGAAGAAATGGTGCTAAGAACCAAGCTTGTAAAATCCACTGACAGGCACCAAAATAAACTCTGATTTTCAGAAACAGTTGGTTCCCATGAAGCTTTCATAGATACAAGGGGAAGTAATGGGTATGCAGGGCATTTGAGCGGAGAATTCAGTAGAGTCAACATTTGTAACCATTTACAACCATCCAGAATCAGAGATCTGATGTATGTAGAGGTATATATGTGTGTTGCAAGTTCCTCTTGTAGAGAATGGAACTCTACTAAACAACGCTATATATCTTCTACCATGTGTTAGGGGTTTACACCTTTCTCTTGTTAATTCATTTTTGCTGGGATTGAAGCAGCTAGGTATTAAGTTCCTTGTCTTTTCCCTAAGGAATAAGATGCTAGATTCCATGAATACCTGGCATCACATCATGCACAGCCACTGGCAGATTAAGGGAGGCATTTTCTTCTGCTACAAGATCTGTGATGTGAAATGTAGTTGCACATTGTAACGTAACTACACGTAACAGGGTAGCACAGTACTGTGTAAAAGTACAGCAAATTGACATCATGAAAGGATCCTGATCACCAAGGTTCATCAATTTCCAGACCAAAACTCCTCATAAGTGTGGTAATAAGGATGGAGAGTCCACGAGGATAAAGGAAAGAAAATAAAGAGTTAGATCTTTATTAACTCTACCAAAGAAAAAAATGGCAACAAATAAGTAAGACAAGAATAATGTCCAAGCTACTGGCATGATAAATACTGTGGATGCAGATGGCGCAAAGCTATTGGGAGGTACTGTTTTATTTGGAAAGAAACCAATTAGCAAAAGGAATAGATGCTTGTGTTAAACAACAAAGATACTGAAGAAGTTATGGGTCTGTTAGCGGAACTTCTGATTCTAGCAGATCAGAGAAGATCTAAATCCTAGAAAATTAGCAGCAAATAGTAAATACAACAGGCATTTGTGAGGAAGGCATCAACACAAAGACAGCCATTGTACAGAATAAGAATACAAGTACCGAACTAAAGCAATGGGACACACATGACAAGCAAATTGACTGAGGATGGTCCAGTAAGTACATTAACAATAGCACCATGAAAGGCAGAAAAGAGATTCCAGTCACCCATGCAGGTCCATGGAGGCTGTGGGAACATCGGATGCAGTATAGTTCTCAGCAGAACTGGTTATCCTCAGTAGAGTACTGCACTAACACAGTCTCACTGTTTTTGACACCCAATCTGATCTGTTCAGAGCTGAATGAAGATTCACCACATGGAACACTGCAGCAACATGTAAATGTCTTTTATACCCCAATACCCAAGTACTCTGGGAAGGAAAACCAGAGGATCCTATAGACTAGTTGTAAAGACAGGGAGATTTCTAGAGAACAGGAAAAAAATCAGTGGTGTGATTATAGCATGTTCTAATGGTCTCAGTGTACAGAGGCTGCTGAATGATGTTAACCCTTCTCTTGGTGCATGAGCATCCAAACCAGCCTGATCCCAACTAGACTACGGATCAGTCATAATAAAGAGCAAATTTCTATTGGAGACATATGGGCAAGGCCTGAGGATCACAGCTAAGAGCCAAAGGGAAAATGCAGACTGTCAAAAAAAAAAGGCCCAGGAAACAAGACATGTTGTAGCTTGTCATTTATACTAGTTGACATGCAAAATTATTAACTACTGTGGGACACCAGGGAGCATGAGACCAGAAATATTCTCAGTGTCAGAATGGTGTCTGTCTATAACCACATTTTTCAAAGCAATGGGCATCTACAGGAAAAATCTGAGTTAGAAATAGCGCAATCTGAGCCTGGTGAAATGGTTGGATCCATTTGATCTGCTGGTATCAATGGAAAAGGAACTGTCAGGACCAAAGGTAAGGTAGCACTGCAGCATAAGAAACCAGCATGTAAGAAAATCTGAATTGCCTTAAAGCTGCTGTAGACAGCAGTGTTAATACAGTTAGTAAACTTCATCAGGATCTAGGAACACACCCAGTCTCGTTGGCATGCTCTCCTGGATGCCAGTGTTTAACTGGTATATACCCAAAGGGGCAGGTGTTACTGGATGTGTATGACAAGGAGGGTAAGGCCTCGTGTTGCTCACAACCAACAGTTCTATCTCCTGGATCTCCCAAACACGAAGATTTTAACTGATGGCTTTTGTATTATTGGAGGAAATCAAGTTCAAATGAGAATATTGGCCTATAAAACCACCATGCGGGAGGTCCTGAAAAGACTCCATAAACACTTTAAGGCAGGATAAATATACGAAGTTTTAAAACTGCAAGGTCCTACTGGACTTTTCAGAGTCTAGCGCTAAATTCAACAGCATCAGGGAATGTTCTCGCCTGGGACAAATTTGTCTATATTGTTAAATTGACAGACTGATGTCTGGCATGGTTTTGGCCTAAGCAGCCTGGTACTCTACTGAATAACTTCCAGGCACAGTTTGGAAGTTAACACTGGCCAGGACTATCCCCAGTAGGCAGTTTGGATGTGGCGACCCTATTTCAAAGACAGGAGAGTTTGGTGGTACAGGCATGGGTTGTTCTGCATCTGCTGGTCTCCACACCGGGAACTTTTTCTGGACATGTTACACTGCCATAGATATAACATTGAGATTCTCCAGGTGATCCAACAAGGACGGAGTGTTATGGACAGTAAAACCACTGCATAGCTGCCCTCCTCTCCAGTAATAAGGAGGCTGTGCCCCACTGCTAAGGGACAGATGTGTAATGCGTGCAAGATGATAACCTGTTGAAAGGGAGTAAGCACTCTTTCAATCAGACCTCAGAGGCAGCCTGAGATGGAGGCATACCTCATGCTGAGGAGTAAAGGCATTTCTCTGACCAGCCAGGGACTTTTTATATGGGTAAGGCTCAGTTTTAAGACAGTTTACAGAAAACAAATGTGTGGAATGGTCATGATGCAGAGCTTAGCAGGTCTAAGTCTAGCAGCAAAGACCTGACAATCTGATAGGAAAATGCAACAGTTAGGCTAGCTAAATGTGTGAGCTACAGACTCAAGGTAGTGGATGAAGCAAAACTTAAGAGTGGTAGTGAACAGAAAGCATGTTATCAAATGCAATGCAAAGTCTAGATACTAGGAAGACCTAGAAAAGCACGAATGTCCCTGAGTGAGCTTGACACTGAGGAAGTGGGACAGAAGAAACAAATATTCAGAAAAAAAACCCACAGCCAGCAGTTTGCCATGCAACAGAATAAGGCTAGCAACAAGATTAAATCAAGTTCATAATCAAGATACTGAAAACAAGAAGTAGGGGAACCGGTTTGAAAACCAATCCACTTCAAAATATATGACTTCAAAACATTAAAAAAGGTAGTGGTTAAAGCTGCATCTGTAGGTTCAGAAGCATAGTAATATCGACTTGCCTTAGTGGCAATTGATCCTGTAAAGCACACTCAAACTAAAATTGTTCAAAATAGTGGTTTAACCATTCTTCTGTGACTTTGAAGGAAGATCATATCATTCAGGAAGGAATTCTTTGGAGGTTTACCGAGGAGTCGCTCTCTCTGTACACAGCTACATGCAGTTGCAGGATCTCTGCAGAAATAATAAATGTCCATTTTGTGTCACAAACATCTCTTGATGCTATCAAGCACTGAGAACACGAAATATCTCTTCTTCTTCGACTTGCACATTTCCTTCTGCTTTGTGCAGCCCCTCACTTCTGTAAGCAGTCTTGACCCAGGCAAATTAGGAAAGATAAGAACAGAAACTCTTTAGGAGATCAGTTGAAAAGCAGTCGTCATGCTGGTCCTCAACTTGCTTCAGATGACTTAAAGGTTTTCTATCTATTTCAGAAAAAAGCAAGAGCTGTAAGTAGGGAAGTAGCAAAGGAGGGAGAAAAAGTAAGGGAGATGGATCATGTCACAGATCTCCCATGTCTGTATAAAGTCAGTTTATGATGGAGAGATTGAGGAGATTTCATTGTGCAGAAGAAAGCTGGAATTCTCTGATAAAATGTCTGACTGAAAACGAAACATTAGTGTGAAGAGAACACAAATGAAAGGGTAAACAAATATTTGCTTTCTGTCCTGGAATATTTGAATTGTGTCAGGCTTCAACTAAGATCCTGAATACATTTTGGAAGAAGGCAAATCCATGTCCTAACCTCTTAATCTTGCAAGGTGTGCATGCCAGACCCTACCTAAACTGTTTCCTGCTCTGTGGCACCACCTCCTGGCGCAGAATGACAACACAAATCCAAAAAGAAGATGAAAAGAAAACTTTCTGTGCAGTTGTTTTGTTTGATTTAAGTTATTGTTACAACTGCTTGTATGAAGGAAGCAGAGGATGATACCATATTTTGATGCAGATGTCTAAATACATATAATTGCAAGTAATTGCATCATTAGCGCTACAGAATGAAATCACAAGAAAAAAAAAAAAAGGTGTATTGACACACGTTGACATCCTGTTGTATCAGTAATCAAGTGATCTTTGGTAGCATGCACATTCCATGGCCACTCACCCAAGATTTCCCGTGTCTTTCAAACTTACTGTGTAAACATAAAGAAAGCAAGGAACAGCTCAAGGGAATAAATCATGAAATTCTCTTCTGTGTCATGTAGCAACAGGAGGCCTTGACATAAGATCTCACTGGCGCAGGCTGTTCTGCCACTTCTGAACCCAGCAGAAGGCCATGCTGTTGCACTGCAGGAAAGTTTTACTATGCCTGAATCAGCACTGGATGTTCAAGGTGAACCGCACTCACAAACGTGGCTCACTACAAGCCATTAGGCAGGAGAAGACTATTTAGAATGAAAGCCTGGAGGCATTTCACAGAGACAGTCCTTGTTCTCTGCCCATCATTCTCCCTTCTCCCCAGAGGGGAGCTCTGCATTCCTTCCATGTTTAGATAAGGGATGATGTGTGCGGTTACGATCAGGAAGGTGGGCATGTGGCTACAAATAAAAAATTTGTTGCTGTTTCTACCTCCTGTTGCTTTTTAATATGTCTTTACCTTTAGTCTGTAAATTGATGGAAAACCAGCATTCATGCTTCCAGCAGGCTACCGTGTCTATTTTCTAGGCACAGGCTGATCAGCTCCAGTCTTACTGTCATTTCCATATTCAGAAATGTGTCACAGTAGACAAGCTAATGGTTTTGGGTGGAAAAGCCACCTGAATATATTGCGTACATCTTTATTAAAAATTTAGAAGCAAGTTGACAAAAACCTCAGAAAAGTAGAAAGAATTAATTTAGGACTAACTGAGAACAGTAAACTCAGTAAATGGGTGGAAGACAGAATTATATGCTATTTAGATAAAACATTCCTGAATTTAGGAGGACTAATCAAAGTAAGTGTAAATAAAATTTGCAACTGATCTTTCAAGATGGTATTTTTTAAAAATTGCTCAAATGAGCACAAAAGAGGAGGGAAAAAAGTCGTTGATCCTGTCACTTTCCAGGCACAGAGTTATGGATCTGGAACCACAGAACAGAGATTTACAGAACTGTTACTTGACATCTTTATTCCATGTACTTGAGAAAAAGAAACATATTCACCAACACAGTGGAAGAGGAAATGCTGTGGGGAAAAGGTTCCTATTTAGCTAGATCTGCATTTTCATCTTGCTACAAAATGGAAAATCTGAGAAGATTGCCTTTCTTGCTATTGTGTTTACCTTAACCACAAGAAAGTTAGGCTCAATTCTTCATCTTGTCCCTCCCATCACTGTGGTTTTATGTAAAACATCAAAACCCTCTCTACCTGATCTGTAAGAGGAAAATAATAGTTCTTCCTACAGCAAAAAACATTGGGAGTTATTGCCAATACCTTCTGTACATAGCTGTCAGGACTGCTTGCTAGATCTGTATCTGAATATCATGACTGGATGAACTTTGCTTGTTACAGTTTCAGTGATCTTTTAGTCTAACAATAGCATTATTTTACAGTAAAGTGTTTAATAAGGAATAATAAAACCACAGTCAAGAATACTGCAGAGGTAGCATAAGGAATGTAACTCTTGTTGCAGTTATCAGAATCTAATTGCCTGGGGTGGGGGATGTGAAGTCGAACTAAACTTCTGATTTCAGAACATCTCAGAAATTTACTTTTCAAGATACTAAGGAGTCTGAAATCCAGACACTAACTTGGATCAATGTTTCTGCGCCAATTTTATGATGACCTGCTTCTTGCAGGACCTTGGATAAACTCGGCAATGAACAAAGCAAATTTTGGAGCACTAAGATGTCAGGCAGCTTATTCAGCAGGTATTTATATCTTCTGTCCTAGTAAAGAGAAAGGTGCCATTGTCTTTGAGAGGATAAAATTAGGTACTAACTCCATACATTCACTGAAAAGTCCTGCAATAGCACGTGCGAATACTCTTTGAAGTAGAACAGTGACAGCAATACAGCAGAAAAAGAGGGCATATGATCAAGACGTGGTTTTGACAAAAGCATTTAGTGAGAGATACAGCCAATGCCAAGAATGTGAAGCTCTAGGAGTCTGTGTCTCTTTTCTGGGCATGGCAGGAAGGAACTGAACCACTGTGGGTCTCAGGGAAAGCAACTGTGTCAGGCAGCCACTGGGTCTCAAAAGCATTTAAGAATTCAGTAACCCTTTTTTCCTTCCCTTCTGTAGTACAAAACTACCCTTTTTCTCAAAGGTGACTCAGTTTTTAAGCATACTTCCTCTTCTTTCAGGCTAAAGGAAAATTTCTCATGCAATGTTTAGTATTTCACTCATACTACCTTCTTCTGTCCTATGTACCTCCTTTACTTCCTTTTTTCCCAATAAAGAAATAATGTTGCACAGGTGTAAGAGGATATCTGGACTTAATTCGAGCAATATTTTCTCACCACATACATTGACATAGCACTTTCACATTTAAGCACTTTGCTCAGGACTTTTGCATAGAAACTGAAAAAGATTAATTCTTCCTCACTTTAGTTTAAAAGCAAGGCATCCAGTAAAATAAATAACACACTGAAGGAGGAGGTCAACCCAAATAAATAGAGACCTCCCTAAAAGAGTAGTAATAATAATGATCTACTTATAACAGCTCTCTGAGACTGATCTCAAGCAGATGGAAACATCTCTTCTCCAAAGTTCTTCCTCTTATGAGTAGCAGCAGTACTGAGAGCAAAATCAAATTGCATGTGTTTGTTAGAAGTTCAGTCTTCTCTCCAGGTTCCCAATGCACCTTCAGATTTCATTTTTGCTAGTAAGTAGAGCAAAAGAGATTGAAGCAAGAGACATGGTAAATCTCCTGTTGGAACAGTTGGAGTCTCTTACTTCCCAAAAGAGGGTGGCTGCATTCAACCTGCTTTTTGGGAGCAATCCTGGCTCCTCCTGTCCTCCAAGCTGTGTCCGGACCTTGCCTGGGAGAGGGGTGGAAGCTGTGCCAGGGAGCAATCTAGCAATTATCCACTCCAAACCAGACTTTCAGCTGTGTGCCCCATTTAGTTTAATAGCGTAAGTACAGTTGAGATTTCCAGAAGTACCTAAACCAGGCCAATGTGCTGGCTTCAGACATCTGAAAACTGGAATTACATTATGTATTTTATAATTTCACCAACTTGAAAATAAGATTTTTATCCCATATGTCACTGGAGACACTTCCTTCCATCAGAAGCACAAGGACTGAGGCAAGGACTGTGAATATTTGTTGTGCGAGTGCAAAGGAGACTGTAGTACATAATGACCAGTTAGGGTTGTGAGCTGGCACAGTAGCCTGGCTATGGGACCTCTCTAAGTTTCTAATTGCACACTGGAATCACTGGGAAGTTAAAGATTTTGCGAACTTTGTTTGATCTGTGCCTAGCTCTCCCGTTGCTCATGTGCAGAACAACTTAAACAACAGAGATTTGCAGCTGCCCACATCCCAGAGGCATTTCCACCCATGTGACGACCACACTGAGCCAGAATAGTGGCATCTGGACAAGAGACCTGCTTTGCCTCCTGACCTCCAGATAGAAAGTCTCAGACAGGCTCAAACACCAGAGGTCATTGCATAGAGGCTCAATGGTTCTTGTGGAGGGCTGATCCCACTTTACAAGCTGAAGTTTCTGTGGGCAGATACATCAAGATGAAAAGTAAGGAAAGGAAATTTGGGTAGGGAGAAGAGATAAGAAACAATATGGGACTGGTGAGGAACAAAATTCACACCCAGGGTTGGCCCGTTCTTCCATTCAGTTTTAAAATGGGTTAATATGTCTAGAATTCAACAGGCATTCCTTAAGGCACTTGAATAACATTGTGGTAACTGCTGCAGTGCCGCTTATAAATCACTGTTATTTGTTGCAGATCACCATACTCACACAAGGCGACACTTTATATTCACTAGTTTTAAACACCAGCTATCTGGTTATGGCAATAGCAAATGGGTTATGAGACGCATTTAGCAAATGCTTACTATTTAGCAATTGTTTAGTTCTTTTGAACCCGAACCAACCAGTTTCAACAGCTTACCTAAGAAGTTGTGTAGTTCAACACTCCCCATCTCTGTGCAAATATTTTTCTAGCAGACAATCTTCCTAATAATCTCTTTCTCTTTGGATGCCTTTATTCAGTTGTCTTGCTACTTAGTAATCAATAGATGCCTTGACACCCCACTCTGTTGTTAATAGGTGAATTCAGCAACTCTGGACACTTTGACATGGGCACTACCCTCTATCTGTCTATAAAGTAAGTCTTCCTGCAGTCAGGCTGCAAAACTATGTCCTAAAGGTATTTTCAAATAGTTGTCATGTCTTCCTCTTCTTTGGGAGGTGACATTGTCTCCGTTGTTCCTTCAGCCCTGGAGGACCAGACATGACTCAAAAATTTACAGTGCTGGGCTCAGCTTTGGGATACAGTAACTTCATTCATCCTTGTAATGGAGTGTTCAGCTCATTAAGATGAATGGCATTAAGAGCCATTGCTTTTCATATATTAGAGGGAGAAGCAAGTTCTGTGAGAAACTTGATCCCTGTCTCACACAGGCATTAACCACAGATAAAAAGGTGGTGGGTAACTATTGGGCAATGCCTTTCAGGGTGTTTCACATACCAGAATAAACAAGTTCTCAATGACTGTTGTCCCATTTTCCAGTTCCAACTCCAAAGCCTTTTCACAGCAGTGACATTACTTGGATTCCTAAAATAATACAGAGGGGAAAGATGATGGAATGGGATGGGTGCAGCTTACCCTGCTATGTTACCACAGAAACTTAGCAGTGAAGTTTCTTCATGCACTTCTGCTAGCATTTAACTCTCCTATGTGCATCTATAAATTTCATCATGATTGAAAACATCCCAAATAAACCTCCAGGCACATCAACTGACTTCACTTCCTTTGAAGAAACCCAAGCAGACGTAAGACTAAAAAGAAGCATTAGCAGGAGGTTTTGTAGGAACACAGATGCAGGTACAACTGAAAGCTCCTAATGTGTCCAAAACTACCTTCCTCTTGGCCTGACTGTAGAAGAAATTAGGTACCACCTGGAAAAGCTGTGCAGTTCCACATCATGGGATCCCAAGAAATATTTGTTAAGATTCTTCAATGTAAAATACATAAAGTAGCCCACCATGTTGGGCTTTTGATATCAGGTACTTTGGGATGAGTTAGCTGAGATTAGTTCTATTGCACTGAGACAGCTGATCAGTTAGAAAAGACATAAAGCAGACTTAGAGAACAGCAGACCTTTTTGGCTCTGAGTTACTGAAGAGAGAACACATGGTTGGTACAAGTAGGAAAATATCTAGAGTGCAAAGAATGTGGCAATCAAATGCCTTCTGAAACAAAAAACTCTCTGAAAAGGTAGAATATAACTGGAGAAAATGTGAACAGAAAACGTAAGCAGGTAGCAATTCTGTCTGCATGAGCAATGTGGTCCTGTCAAATTTAAACTGAAAGAGGGTAGATTTAGATTAAATATAAGGACGAAATTATTCACTGTGAGGATAGTAAGGCAATAGAACAGGTTGCCCAGAGAGGCTGTGGCTACCCCATCCCTGGAAGCTTTCAAGGTCAAGTTGGGTGGGGCTTTGAGAAACTTGGTCTGGCGGAAGATATCCTTGCCCATGGCAGGGGGATCGGAACTAGACGATATTTAAGGTTCCTTCCAACCAAACCATTCTATGATTCTGTGAAATGGGACATGATCTGTATGTGAACCACCTGTCAGGTGTTCTTGATCATGAAACTGTTGCATTCCTCCGGAGGAAAAAAGGAAAAGTAAGCAGTGACACAAGCATCTCTCCAGGACTGAAAGGTAGAAATAGGGAGCCCAGACACTTGAAACAACAATAACTTTGCTTTAGGGGACAGGAAAAAATAAGCTTGCAAAGGGCAGTATGTGTAAGAAGCCCCTTCCAGGATGTCTTGGCAAGGGTCTGAGCCCAGCCCTTCCCTCAAATGGTCAGTGACTCAGGAGGAAGTACACATTTAAATAGAAGTGCAATATATAAGTGTAATATTTAAATAGATGCAATTTTTTCCTTGCTATTCTTCACTCACACTTGTTTATCCAGGGTCATACATATGAGTTCACCTTCTGTAGGAGGTCCATCTGCTGGCATAGAGGATATATTAATCCCAGGATTCTCTGGATGTCTTCTGGCTACCCCAAATAAATGGGCACTGCTCTAATGTTGGGTACTGATATGCCTTCACAGGGATTGTTCAACAAAACTACTGCTTTCTGCACGTCTAACCTAAGCTGTTTCAGCTCTGCTTGACACCCTAAACTTGCCTCTTCACTTTCTTACTTCTGCATGCTACTTCAAAACAATCTACATGTGTTTCAGCTTTGCTTGCCACTTCAAATCGGACTCCATTGCTTGATGCCTTAAAACCATCTCTACACAACATCTCAACTTCTCTCATCACTTACATGTTACCTTTGCTCGCTCTTAGCTCTGCTTGTCACCTGCTTGTTCCTCCAAAGCTGCCTCTTCATATTATTGTTTGAAGGAGGACTTATGATACATAGGATATCAACAGAGTCTCTGTAAAGGAGTACAGTCATGGTAGCCTCTTTTGTTTCTCTTGTCATATTCAGTTTTCTCACCCTGCTAGTACAATTGTTGCTGAGGTCACCTTCACCCCTCCCTAGGTACCTCTGATATGGTCCCATCATCCATTCAGTATGGCATCAAAAGTTGACACATAATTGATATGAACGTAGTCTGTCTAGTTAGTTCTTCCTTCAACAGAGATACAAGGAAAGAAGCCAGAAATCTGCTGAAATTGTCCTTCTTTTCCCTTGTATGCATGAACATGCATATGAATGAACATATGCATGTACATGTATGCATGTACATGTGATTTATGTATGCATGAACATGTATGAACCTTGTATGCATGAACCTTGTATGCATGAACATGTGATTTTGATAATTTGATAATTTTCATTTAACTTCAACTTAATTCGTCGTGAGACTATACAGAAGGAATGTGGGGAGTGAGATATTTCACATCAGAAAGTATGTGACAGTTATCAATTCTAAGTTGAATATACAACCTAAAGTGAGGTCAAGCAACCGTAATGCTAGCAGGACAAAAAAAAAGCTATAGCAAGTAAATGGGTTAAGCTTAGGTTATACAATAGTAAACTCATTTCCCATTAAGGGTGTTTGTATAGAAATCATATAGGCAAGAAACATATGAAGTCTTTTGTTTCATCCTCTAGAAGGACAAGGGACCAATGGCACTGAAGAAGCATCCTTGGGATAAGAAAGCTGTTGACAGTACAGAGCTAAACTGGAAGACCACAGCTGTCCCACCTATTAAACTCTTTATCACAGTTCTTACCCTAAGGCAGAGGCTGGCAGAGGAGCTGAATTTGTTCATTGTTGTAGGGCTCACAACAGCTGAAAAAAATAAAATGAGCAAAGCTAGTAAACGAATTGGTCATTTCAAAGCCTCTCCGAACAAATAAGCACAAAACATCCCATCAGTATGGACCCCAAAGAACTCTATACATTCACAGCAAGGAGTCACTTTCTCCTCCCTACCCGGGGAGAAATTCCAGGAGACAAGGCTGAAGTCAAATATTTTTCTATACTTGATGCGTCAGCAGAGTTCTGGCAGGCTCCCTAAGAAAAACAGAGCATAAATTTGTGAAGACTGTGTGGGCCTTTCGGGAGACATTGAGAGTTGGACTGAGAGTTGCACCTAAGGTGTTTCACAGAAAAATATAACATTCTTGACACTAAAACAGGTTCTGAGATTTTCTGGGTGAAGTTTTGAGCTGTGGAAAAATAGTAGACAGCATTAGCAAAGCCTCTGAGGAGATCAGGAAAGCTCCAGAACAATGGTGGCTACTGCATGTTCCTTACATCAGAAGTGACTTACCTGGGACTTACCTGGGACTGTAATTAGCACAACAAGGTTACAGGTAAATCAAGCAAAGATGAAACCCTGGCTAATACACCTGCTCCCTTGGGAGCAGGAAGGATGGACCCAGAGGAAGTTTTAAAGAGTTAAAATTTCATAGGGAATTTAGTAGATGAACTACTAGTATAAAAGTGCTGCTCTGCAAAGATGTCCAAAAGACATTGACTGGAAATCCTGCTGGAGCACGAGAACATGATAGAGTTAATCAGAGGCTCTCATTTGGAGATCCTCTGACAGTAGGCACAAAGCTAAACTTATCCAGGGACACATCTCAGGAGGTATTGGCAGGGTGTCCTTACAACATCTAAGTCATATGTGCTGGGAGTGCCAACAAAAACACGTCAATACAGCTGCAATGGGGTGGGTATAAAAAGTTTCATTTATTTCCAAGAGCAGTGTTGGCTGCAACTGACCAGAACCCAGTTTTTTTACCATTGCCAAAAGGCGGCTGGGAAACATCTCCTTGCAAATACAGACGTAGTTTTGGAGTAGTTTTTTTTTTCCCAGCTACAGATCTGTCATTTCCAAACTGAAGACTTGGGAGAGATTTGGATTACACTCTAATGCTGGAATCCTTAGCCTTTTCATTCCAGTGATGGCTCCATAGCAAGTCACACTCTGTGTGTGTGGTCTTTGCTTTATCTGTCTGTTGCTTTCAGGCTAACCTTTTACTGTCCATCAAAGAGATGACTGCACAACAATTCTTGAGTTTTGCAGTGGCCCTCTTTTGTTCACTACTGTAGCTTTAGGGTCAGACATGTTAGTTCACATTACCCCAACGTGAAAAGTCACCATAGTACCTTGAAATAAAGGTCTGTCTATCCCGATAGTGTCTCATGGCAATGACTGGTAGTAGATGCTAAGTGCAGAGTAAAGAATAAGGCAAATATAAGAGATATTCTCCAATCTTCTTGTGATCTGCAAGGCAGGGACTTCTGGAGGCATGTCTTTGTATTCAGTAGCCTTTGTCTAATTTCCTTTTGAACCTAGGTCAACCTCAGCATCCACAAGATCCATAGTCTATTCATGAACTTGTGCAGTTAGTAAGCTACTGATTTGAGTGAGTTTGATATTTCTTGTTATGTTACGGTTGATTGTTAAATTATTATTATTATTTTTTTTTTGGTGGGTAAGAAAACCTATCTGTCCTGAGTATAGCAGTTAGCAGCCAGGTACCAAGTGATGCAGACCATGGACAGGCCCCTGGGATCTGTGTGAATGCTGAACAAGACAACCATTAACAAAGTAAGAATCATTTCCGTGAAATCATTAATTGCAATCAAACTTTCAAGGTGCTCCTGGGTAGACAAATAATATCACTGAAACACTTGGAACTAGGCCAGCAACTTGCAACAGCTATATTTTAAGTGCTAAGAGGAATAGTGCTACAGATTAAGTATAACCACTGCTTTACTTTCAAGGATTTTAGGATTTCATAAGGCTTCTTTATGGAGCTAGTTAGCAGCAATGACAGCAGTTTTACTTCAAGCACAGGCATAAAGCATTGGCCCAAGCAAAGACACTTGTAAAGCATGCATAAACAATAAGGATCAATTGTCTACTTTTCAGCAAGATTTCTGGGTCTCTGAGAAGCCAAAAGATGATAGGAGTGGAGAGAACAGCCAGAAGAAAAGTATCAGATTTGGGAGGAATAAAATGTGGGACTTACTTGGAGCAAATTGGGGGGGTGGGGGGGGCAGTGAGGGGATTGCTGGGGAGAATTTGGGGAAAGAAATTATCACAATCACAGAAATTGTACCATGTTTCTGTAAATAAAAGGAGTCCCATTAAGAGGTATTTGTCAGCAGTTTTTCCTAACTGAAAAAATACAGGAGACCGCACTGTTCTCGCTAACTGTTTGTGTCAAAAAGGATGTCAGGAAATGTTCTGGCATTGCAGGATGCCTGAGCTGAAAATATTTGACCATAAAACCTGCATAGAAAACAGAAACAAATTAGAAGGAAAGACCTACCTAGAGAAAACTAGCTTCTCCATGTTTACTTTTCAGCAATTAACCCCCCAAATACTCTTTCTTTGCAGCCTTTCATTTGCCACTACTTTAGAAATCACTGATCTGGCCCATCACCCAATTATCTTCAGACTGAAAACACTCCTCAGTAAATCTATTCTAAGCTGTTCCTGCCACAGTTTCAGTCTGTTAGCAATCTGGTCATTCTATTTTCATTTCATATTTGTGTGCTGCCTGACACAAGACAAAACCTAGGGGAATGATTTTCAATTCATATTGGTGTCAATCGAATGTAACTCTGCTGAGATCAGTAGCATAATGTTGACTTTCCTAAACTGTGCAAGGTCCTCAGACAGAGGGGTCCTTTTGTGGTGTTATCTTCCACAGGCTTTGGAAAAGCTCACTAAAACCTACAGACTTGTGTTTGGTTAGCCTTGGTAAAAGGCCAAACTCCTACTCAGCCACTTACTAACACTGCCTCAATAAGACAGGGGGAGAAAATAGGATGAGAAATCTCATGGGCTGATGAAAAGGCAGGGACATCACTGTTACTGTCACGAGCAAAACAGACTTGACTTGGGCAAAATTAATTTATTGCCAATTAAAATAGATTCAGGTAGTGAGAAACAAAGACAAACATTAAAACACCTTCCTAACACTTCATTTTACCCTGCTCACCTTGACCCCTTCGCTTCTGACTCCTTCCATCCTGAAGGTCACAGCAGGTGGGGATGGGGGTTGCGGTCAGTCCATCACAGCCCCTCTCGGCCGCTCTTTTCTCCCTCCTCACACATCTCCCTGCTCCAGCCCAGGCCCTTCCCGGGGCTGCAGCCCTTCAGGGACACCCTGCTCCCGCCTGGGCTCTCCACGGCCGCAGCTCCTGCAGGAAATATCCCCCGGCTGCGGCGTGGGGCCCTACCCCGGC
>NW_009637294.1:83576-90005 GCF_000690535.1 Cariama cristata | reverse complement strand
CACTGCCAGCAGCGGTTTGCCCTTCCTTACCCCGGCTTTGCCTGAGGCACCACCATGGTGGCTGTGGGCTGGGCTGTGCCCTGTGGGGGGGTCGGCTGGAACCGGCTGTGTCCGGCACGGGGCAGCCCCGGCCTCTCCTCACAGAGCCCACCCCTGCAGCCCCACAGCCAGCATCTGGGCACAGACACTCAGTACAGGACTATGCACAAATGCAGCCATTAAAGATTGCTGCTCAGACCTTCGTATGGGTCTGGACTGGACCTTTTGTACGTTGACAGTGTGAGGATATTTCTAGACATGCCCACACCAAACACATGCCCACACTTTCGAGGTGAGCTGTTAGTCCTGTTAGTCCTGGAATAAAGCTGAATTATGACGGTTCTCCCAGGAACCTGAGACTCTCTGTATGCTGGGCTAAGGGCACCTCCAGTTTGGTCCAGCTCCACAGCCCTGTGTCTGGCAGCATTATAGCTCATTTGTTGAGATACTACATTTTTAGGGAAAAGTTTTGCTTGTTTGCTTTTCTTTGCTGCTCGTTAATGTGTGGGAGGCAGTTTAACCACAACCCAGACTGCTTGGGAGTCGTTTTCATGATAAGAAACTGTCTCTTTCAGATTTCTCCTACTGACTAAAGTAGGCTGGTCTTAAACAGAACAGTAAAAAAGAGGGGGAAATAAATTCTCCCTGTCGTCCACGTACATTACTCAATGAAGCACATGATCTCAGTCACAAGAGGACACAATTAACCTCCTCCCTCTCCTGCTCTAAAGTAAGATGTGAAAAATTAACATGGGAAAACAGCTTAGAACATAGACTGAGAGAGCATGACATCAAGATACAGTCACATTAAAGCATTAGTAAGTAGTTTCTGCTTATGATGGCAATTGGGAACCTGATGAAAATGCCTCTTGTTGATAAGGTAGGTTCATACAAGTTTCCATTTGAAGAATTAGGGGCCATTAAATGACATTAGGATCTGTTCAAAACAATCAGGTAGGTTTTCTTGATAATGGGTGGTGGAGTTGTGCAGCTCATAGGTAAAGGATCGTGCAGATGCAAAGAGTTTAGATGGGTTTAAGGGGAGACAGGATAAGGACAAGGATGAGATCCTTTAGAGACTATGAGCAGAAAAAGCACATCAGGCTTAGACTCCCTGAAATAGTCAAATGTTGGGAGAGTGCTTGAGGGAACTTATACATGCTTGCCCTGTTTTCTGTTTTCCCTGGACATCTGTTTTTGCACTGTTTGCCATGGAAGTCAGTAGATGTAAGAGTAGGCTAACCATTAGGAGGAATGACCATGTATGCTCTTAAGAGGACAGCTGTTACTCCATGGTGCTGTAGATATGACTGCAAACTAATCTCACTGGTAATTTTTAGATAAGACCAATTTCTGACAATCTATAATTTTGGAGACAAAACCGAGGTCCTCCAGTCTGGTTTCCTGCTGGAATAGGAGGGAGGACTCAAAGGTACAAGCATCTTCTTGTTTTGAAGTCATTCTAATCCATTACCATAGCAATTTTGTAGCTTTCTTGGCAGCTCTAACATCTGTTAGTTCAAAAAGTTGTTTGGCTTTCCTTGAGTGAGGTTGCTCCTTGCAGCATTTCAAAGGTCCTTTCTGCCCACATTTCACCAGTGCAAAGCTCTGAACCAGTTCTGCCTTCGTTGGTCATCCCACATATAAGCTGGCTAGGGCTCCAGCTGTAAATTCCTCATCCTCCAAACATAAGTGTGCAAGAGCAAGATGAATATCAGTTGTAGAAATATCTCTGTATTAATCATAACCTTCAACAGCAGATGCCTTTAAATCTCCTCAAATCTCATACTTAAATTGCATTTTAAAACCTAATGCAGGAAGGAAACTTAAGATATTTTTGCCAATAGCTGTAGACTTTGACTTTGGAGTGTGTTGGAAAGCTTGGACAAGGCACAAGGGGATGTTAGCTGTTTCACTCATCTCCACAAGTTAATGTCTATTAGTGCAAGTGCTTCAGGAGAGAGTGGGAGGTTGAAAGGTGATATCCCCAAAGAGACAATGTGTTGTGTTTCTTCTATAGCAGTCTGGCAAGTTACAGTCTAATAACAACTCTTGGTCAGCTTTTTTTCTCCCATCATCTTCAAGCCTACATTCCTGCGGTTTTACTTGAAAGGAATACATGACATAAATCTATACAAGTGCCAAACATGCTCCCAACTGCTGAGTTGAGCATTTCTGATTCAGAACAGCATAGAATAATTGCACAGAACAGGTTTGGAATAGACTCAGAAGAGGGGGGGAAAAAAAATCCAAACTTTACAACATTCCCATTGAAAAACCTGTAGATGAAAGGGTGACAGTGACAAGAGCTGACTTGTCTTTGACATTGTCATCAAATTATATTCATTAGATATCAGAGTGATAGAATTTTTCTCAAGGGAGCTACCAACCAGGCCTGATTCTGGAAGAATCCAAGCACTTTCAGCAATGGATTGTGAGGTTTACGAGCATCTTGTAGGAACTTGTCTCCTCCTCAACCTTTTCCTTGGAAAGTGTACGCATTTGCAAAGCTCTCCTGTTAGAAACAAACCATTCATCTTTTTTTTATTATTGCAAGACTGAGGCTCCATTGTTCGAACTACCATACATACAGTAGTTTAGTTTTGCATGTTATAGCAGCATTTGAGGTAGTGGCCTGTTCCTTCACTGTTTAAAAAGTTTTAATTCATTTTGTAACAGCTTTTGCCTTCCAGAGATCTCCTGAGCAGTCCCAGCATGTTACTCATGGCACATACATTCAGCTTAATGCAGGCCAACACTAAGATGCAGATCTATGTGACTTACCAACACATGAGAAAGTGAAATGTTATATTAATGGTATATTTTCTATATAGCTCTTCTTATGTAATTTCCTGTGACTCACATTTTCTATTAAGTTTTTTTGGGGGAAAAGAGACTGACAAATGACTTGTAGTCTAGATACAAAGCTACATTTGGTGCCATTGGTTTAATACTCAAGAGATTTTACGTGCAAAAATGCATACTAAATGAACATTAAGACTGCAAATTCAAGCAAGAATTTAGGGACTGTTCAGGTTTAATTTTCCTGTTCACTTTTCATTCGTCCTCATTTGTACACATATGAACTTAGTCCTCAGTGACAAATTAGTATGCTATTTTTAATGTGGAGCAAATAGCTTCAGTGACTTTATAAAACATTGAATAAATTAACAAAAAATTCTTTCCCCCGCATTTTTGGTTGGCTATCATATATCTGATATACTTTTTACTATTCTATGGTATTTATCACTAGACTTGCACACTCACACACACACACAAATGAGAAAGTAATCTGTTTTCTCAACACCTCTGTTCAGAGGTAGAGGACTGAGATTAAAATCTGGCATATACATTCATTCTGGACGTCCCTTATGAAGTCCTTGTCTTTCTGAACACTATCAATCATACAACTCCTGTGCCTGAAGTACAGCTTATTATTGACTTAAGATGCAACTGGACATACTGGGCATTTCTGCAAAGTAGATCCTCAGCGCCTGAGCTAGGTACATAGAGAATGAGGAAAACACGATGGTGAGGATTGCATTGAAATTTAATTTTGAAACCTAGTATTTCCAGCAAACTTGCAACCTTTAGTTTTTGCCAGCCTTTTTACAGAAACAGTTTCCTTCGCATTGACAAGGCATACAGGTAATGGAAATATTGATGAAAAGAAAAGCACATGAATTAAACCAAACTTGAAAAAGATAATGGATCCTCAGGTGAGGGTGAAAATATTTCCCTTTTTTGATTAATGGAAGTTCTTTCATTGACTGTAATGACAGGTAAATGCAATCTCATGGGACATAACGCCTCATTTCTGTGCAAAGTTCATGCTCGTTTAATTTAGTAGTGACCTACATTAGAAAGCAAAATTGCTTACAAAGTTTTCTTAGGAACCTCCCCACCCCCCATCTCTGTCATTTCTTTAATGAAGCTTTTCAAATCTCCTTTTTCAGAATTTCTCAGACTGAACTGTCACTCTGCTTCCCAGTGATGAATCACATTTTCCTACAATGGTTGAAAGGAAAGACATCCAAAGTGTAAGGGCTATAAATTCACAGATATAATTGGCCACCCAGTGCTACTTTACCCTTCTACTTCCTCCAGACCTGTAGCGTATTAGATGTCTCAGCCAAAAGCTTAGGGTCTTGTAAGTGTTGTCTCTAATGCATGGAGAAATAGTTTTTCAAACCACATCTTTTAAGTGAACCACTCATTTTCTGGAGTGTTTCAAGTCTCCTTTTGAAGCCAGGATGTGCTCATTGCTTAAGGCCTTGAGGCACTGTAAATTCTGCAGTATTAACTTGGGCAGAACCTTGAAGTCGGCTGCAGTCTGACATGGGTATCAGCCTTTGGTGAGTTTTTTTTTTTTTAATCACTGTATCGTCCATTCCTATGTTCTCAGTGTTAACACCCAACTGTGCTTCTGATAATTCAGCTCATTTCTCTTTTCTTTTTTGAACAAATGCAACGTATGTAGCTATAAATTAAAGATTATTTTAAACAATCAGAATTTTGGAAAAGAACCCTATAGGTAAGAGGAGAGGGAAAGCCTAGCCTTCCTTCTTCTTGATTCATTACCGTGCAACACAGGATGAAAAAGTGACTGTTGAAACTGCATTCAACAACTTTGCCAACTTTACCTTGCCCCTAGCATTTGCAACAGCAATATAAGCTCATCCACCATTTGCCAGGATCTAAACTATAGGAAACTTTTCTACTGCTCTAGTTTGCACTTTTGGTTTTACATCAACATTAGCCTGAAGAAAGTGGTAGTGACCCAGCAAGCAGGGGAATAATTGTGTACATGTATGCGCACACACATATGTGCTTGTGGGATTTCGGAGACATGCATGTGAGTACGCACTGGACCAAAATTTGCCACTGAAGTTAGCCACAGAGTGAGCAGGAGAAGGTCTGCAGCCATCTGTCTGGGATAGAGACATGAGTTAGTGTCCTTATCTTTGATTCTTCATAAAGAGAACTATTAATTGTGTGGTCTTTGATGAATCACTGAGGTCAGACTTTACTCCAATGTTTCTCCAGTGGGCAAGAGAGAGAAAGAGCAGTAAAAGGAGACACTTGAGAAGGTCAAAGCCAGCAGGGAGTGACTTGAAAGGAAAGAATGAGCAGTGCCCCTGTAGAAGGGAGCAGGGTCTTGTGGCATCATTTGCTTTGTACCTGGGAAAATAACCAGCACCTTCTATCTCCTGCTATTACGGTATGGAATGAATACATACTTCTGAGACAACCTTTATCCCAGACATATTTAAGTCAAGGTTATGTTTTAATAAAAATAATTTACTTTGATCTGGGTGACTGTGACACACAGGATATGCACAAAACCGAAATTTTATTAATTTTAAAATATTGACATATTAAAACCAGGGTTGAGTATAAAATCTTACACAGATACCAAAAGACTAAAGCCTGAAAGAGTAAAATATAAGTATTATTTATCTTGCAGTTGCAGCAAGAATCATGATTGAGCTCAAGGCATCACTGTGTGAGGTCGCATATGAAAAAGGAATGAAGAGTGATCTCCAGGCAGGGAGCATTCAAGCTGTATTTCAGAGACGAAGGAAGAGGACACCCAGCAATGAGGCAGATTAAGTATTCCATGGAGTTTTGGGAGCTGAATAAAAAAGCAGCAATCACCAATTTCCACACATAGCTGTTCTGGGGAAGATACTAGCTAGTCTGTCAGCACTGACCACTGACTCCACACCAGGCAGATTCTGGATCTAAACCAGAAATCAACCACAATAAGAAAAAGCCAAACATACGAAGCAATATTCTAATGACCTGGAGATGACCAGTTTATTCTGGTTTTAGTGGGTACATGTGTGCAAGCTGCTGAGTTGGTTGGCAGGACAGGCGTGTGAATCAGAGGCTTGAGAATGAGATGAATGAGGTTGTACTGTGAGCCAGCTCTGTAGCTGGGGGCTATCCCAGCCCTTATGCTCTGTGAGCTGGCACAGATGGGGCAGTGTGTAACTCACTGGTGAATTATACATACTGTTAAATGAGCTGTTGAAAATCCCTGTTTGTCTGGAAGGATGTTGAAATGAACAGGAAAAGCACACCAAAAATCCTTGGTAAGGTTAGAGACTGGAGGTATTTTAATCTGAATACCAATGGTCCTGTAAGAGACTGAAAGAGTTAATGTATCTCTTTCCTCTTTTTCCTCTCTTTCCTTTTCATCTCATAAATATCTCAATAGAACCCATGCCGCCTACCATTATGTTTTCGCAGTTCCGGTTGCTTCTACCATGAATAAAGCATTTAACCAGTCGTTTGGTGTTGTTTCACCTTAATTTAGCCCAAGGGAATCATGAAACCACTACAACCTCCTGAGTTACCTAATCTGGATCGTAACAGGTCCCCACA
>NW_009637294.1:0-83545 GCF_000690535.1 Cariama cristata | reverse complement strand
ACTCTTTCCTCAAGCTTGCCTGACTGTCTTTATCCCTAATAGTAGCCAAAGACATGATTCCTGTGAGATGAGACACACTGTGCTGAAAGAAACAGCAGTGAGAAGGAAAGAAACAATCCATGAGCGATGTGCCCCACTTTGCACAATAAGCCTGTGTCACGCACACACAATGAGGAATCTGTTCTCAGCAAATTTCTCAGGCACGACGTGGTGTCTAGTACAAGTATACATGAGACATAAATGACACCAGACCAGGAACATCCTCTGACGCTGCATTTTGACATTTCTTCTCTTGAGCCCAGGGTGGTCTCTGGAATGGTTTTGTCCCATGTTAAGTGGCACTGACACAAATGCTGGTGCAGGTGGGCAGTTAGTGGGGCTGGAAACTGCTCCCAAGAGACATTGTGGGTGCAGATACCTTACTCTGAAGGTGAAAGTAGTCCAAGAGTCCGTTTTGGGGCCAATCTATGCCAGCTCAGCTTGATACCAGAGACTGGTCCTCGAAATATTCAATTTACTAACATAGATGTAATTTAGACAGCACTATTACTCCAGATTCATTTTATTCTTTCATTGTGGTTCTAGGGCCAGCCAAAGCAGATTGAGCCAAAATCAAATTACCATATGAAGATCTGTATCAACTACTATGGATAGAAAATATCCTCATGCCTATCTAGTCGTCTTTAGAGTTGAGATTCATGCATTCAGGTTAAGCCTGCCTTTGTATTTGCTTCTCTGAGTCCATATTATCCCTTACCCTGTTACGCTTCTACAGAGGAAAAATTTAACAAAAAAAGTGCTAAAACTAGAGCTGAACAAAAGGTCCCTTGTTTCTGTAGGTATGCATTAGTTCTTGCAGAAAGCAGAGAGATGAAAGCCGTTGTAAGTATTAAGAGGGTTTTTTGGGTAATACTTTAGAGATGCATGTACGTATGCCTTGTGAAATGGAATTTAGTGTTAAGAATAAGAAGCCTCAGAAACTGAGTTCTTCCATTTATCCACAGATATGCTATTGAATAGGTTTCCCATACTGCTTCATCACTGTGTCACAGTCCTGAAAGGGGTTAAAAGTCCATCCACACTTTTCATTCCATTCTTTTTAAAAGAAAGAGATAAAACACATTGCACAGCTTTGTTTCCAAAGGATGTTTGCAGAACATTTTTGTTCCTCTCTAAATATCTCAATTGATTCATGGAAAGATATTTTCAGAAAATAAAACCAGTCACAAACCTATTTTTCAGATATTTAATGGAAGCCAGCTGTGGATAAAAACAAAATAAAAAGAAAAAAATTTTTCTTTTTCAAATTAACTCCTCCAAGGAGAGATTAATCCTTGCCAGTGAGATCCCAGATGGACAAGTTGTGGAGTTGCATGGGTTATTTGACATTTGTTCTCAGTGCTGAGCTTCTCTTCCTACTCTGCAGTGCACTGAAAATCTCTGGTCCCTATTCAGTACTCTCTGGAGCTTTTAAGAGAGGCTGAAGTCCCCAGCACCTTTCTCAAAGAAGCCTGTAACTTCCATGTTCAGGCCTTAGTATCGGGTCTTAACAGCTTGTTTCACCAATGCTGTTCATGCAACAAGCCTGAAATATAGCCTTTTGACATACCATTTCCAGGGGCTCAGGAAGGACCCAGGCTAGGTACTGTAGTCTAAGATTTAAGAGATTAAAGATGATCAGGGGAAACAGGGTAGTGTTCAAACCCAGAGCTCCTAACAAGCCTTGCAAATACATCCTCAGAAAGAAGGACTCAGGGTACACTGCCTGGGTTTATCCCCATGCCACTTTTTGCAGATCCTTTATGTCATGCATGGAGTTTCATCCTTAATGTAACTCTTTCCTCATTTGCCCAGGTCCTCCGGGATCTGACAGGAGGAGATGGGAGAGTTGGGAGCCCTGTTGTCAAGGACAAAAGCTATTCCCTCAGGACAGGTGCTGGAGTCTGATTCAGAAGTCTTCTCTGCCAGTCCTCCCTTCCCCAAGACCTCTCCTCTGTGCACACCAGTCAGGCCCAGGTCTTCAGGCAGTATCTGGGCTACCGGACTGCAATGGATGTTAAGCACTTGTTGCTGATTCAGACTTCAATCTCTGTCTGCTGCCCACTCCGGAGCTCAGTTTAATCATACTGGAACATGTCCTTGCGACCCTATTGCTCCATTTTGGGGTGAAAACTTGGTTTGTTTAAACTCATGCCCTAGTTGTACCAAGAAAGAAACAGGGCAGACAGGAGCGATGGAGCCCTCCAGCCAGGTCCAGTCAGGACAGTAGGAACGCAGGATATGTGGCAGGGCCGGCTAAAGCCATCCCGCAACCAAACATGCTCTGTGCCACCTAACACATAGGTGCTTCAGGGTAATTCAGAGGCAGCACTGCAGACATGCAGGCTGATTCACTCTCTGAGCCTCAGCGCCCCATCCATAGCAGCTTAGGGATCTTCCTTCCTTACAAAGTAATGATTCAAGTTCCCACGTAAGAAACCTGGGTTAGTGGGAGTCCTATAAATACTGTAACTAGATGACTTGCTTGTTAAGTCTTATATTGTAACGCACTTGCCCCTGAGAAGGAAATAGAAGTTACTACAGCACAGAAAATGTCAGCTCCATCAACGTAACCTGATAATAGCCTTTCCTTTTACTCAGCTGTCAGCGACCTATCTCATCTGAGGAAAAATGCTGGGATCCTATTCTGCAGAGAAGAAACATATATATAAGGTACTCTGCAGCAGGTGAGGTAGTTACTACACAAGAAAAGAGACTTCACAAAGAGATCCCTCAGAGACAGGAGATGTCCGATAGGCCTTTCTTGTCTGCCCTTTGCAGGACACAAAGATAGGTTCTGATCAGGACAAAGTGATGCTGTAAATAACTTTTGCCCTTTCTCTGAATGCCTGCTGCCACCCACAATCAGCAGTCCATATGTTTTGTCTTCAGTAATGGAAAAGTAATTTTCTTCAGTTGCTTATGGCAATATTTGAAATAATTTAAAAAGGTGAGGAGATATTTTCATCATTTTATTTCTTGCAGGTCGGGACCCTGATGTAAATTAGGCTAACTTGCAAACCTTCAGCTATTTTGAGTTATGTGGAAAATCTTCTTTCAGCTTACTACACCATATATCTTAATAACATATGACTGATAACTGCATTCAGACAGCAGGTGACTGCAACAGCACAGGAAGGATGTGGTGTATTTGCAACAGTGATGAATAATGTGTAGGCTTTTAGTCAACACAGCGGTTGGAAACTCAACTTTACTCTTTCTTATAAACGATATTCATCTTGGGTGTAAACTCATCAAAATGATTGAAATAGCCCAAGCCTTACTGCCTTGTGATCATGCACCAGTTGAAATTATCTGAATTATCTTCCCTTGTTTTAAATGCTTCTTTCTCAAAATGAGTATGCAAGGAGTATTAATGGTCTCTGATATGTGTGATGGGAATTTCTTTTGCAAACAACAGACACAGTTCTGCAAATGCTTATTTAAAGGGACAATTCCAGGTCAATTCCTTAAGCATTCACATGTCTGAATTAACAGCATGATTCTATTATAACATCATACTTTAAAATTTTCTATTAAACTTTCCCTTTTTAATGGATTTTCAATATAAAAAAAATTTTCACAAAGATCTCAGCCAAAAAAGCTTTTGCACTGGAAGAAAGTTTCCATTGTCCTTGGGAGCAAGGAAGGAGGAAAGGATATCTTCTAACCAGTCCAGCAATTTTGTTACATTTTATCTGGATTTGCTAAACAGAAACCGTCTTGTTACTCTCCCTCAGTTAACAAATGTGTTTTCTGTTCATAGCACACTGCAAGACTTCTTGAAATCTGTTCAAGTACCATCAGAACTTTTTTATTGTTTCTCCTGTACATAATACTGCATAAGAAAAAAATTTACAGCATTTTCTGTGTATGAGAAGTAACAGAAACCTTTTCAACAGGGAAAGCAGAAGGAACTGTCTTTTAAATAGACCCTTCATTCCTTTCCAGTAGTTCATTCATTCCTCCTATCTTTGTAATTTTATACTGTCAACCCTTATAATCTTTCAGCTTGCAAGAATAAAGGCAGGAACATCAATTTTGTGGATGAGCTTTTGAAATTGTATTAGACTAGCTTCTTCCTGTATATCTAAAGTTAGTTTTCTTTTCCTCATGCAAGCTTTAATTTGCAATTTCAGATATGCCACTGTGTTTATTCATACAGATCTGAAAATTCCATCTATAATTGGAAGTTTGAATAAACTATACTGAACTTGCAAATGAAACTAAGTTTATTCCTGAAGTTATAATGCAATTAGTTATTAACTCAGCAAGGTGCTTAAGCACCTTTTAGTTCCTTTGAAGTCAGTTAGACTATTCCCAAGTTTACAGTTATGCCTGTGTTTAAAAGTTTCTCATTGAACAAAACATTATTGATTTAATTTTAAAAGTTAGAACCAGAAATTAAATGTAGGAAACTTTTGCCAGGGATCCCAGAGATCAAAGGAGTGATTAAATAATTGTATGAGATGAGGTAAACTGTAAAAACTCAGTTATAACTTAAATAAAAAGGTGGCTACATGCAAAGTTTTTCCACATCTTTGCTGATTACTGCCACTAGACCAGATGCTGTACTACTGATAGTTTGCTGGGCTATTTGAAGGCTAGCTGTTGCTATTTTATCTCTTTCTCTGTTGCGTCTGGGGAATGTTTTGCAAGTTATTTGACAGAATACTTCCAGGAAATAAAATTATAGTCTAGGCAGCCTGAAACATGGAGGTGAACAAACACACATTGCTGTAAATGTCATAAAAGCTAAGGTGCAACTGTTGTAAGCATTGACTTTGGAGCCTTCTTGCAGATGGAAAAGGCCACAGACATTCTCTTCCCCCTCATGGGAATATCCTGTGATGGGTGAGCATCAAGATGATAAACCAAACGTTTCAGACAACTCAAGCTAAACAAAACACAAGAATCAAGTCTCTGTGTTTGTGTGCCAATTTACATTCCAAACAGTAAAGTCCTCCATATTCTCCCAACAGAGACGAGAAGTTATTTCTTCCAACTGAATGTAGAAAACTCTGCAAATCTAAATTTGTGTATGTGGATTGCTCGGTGTGGTCATGGCTGGTGTCTTCAGGTCTGTGTCAGGACTTCTGCTTACATACTCAACTGAAAAATAAGGAGAAGCAGTACATGGAACTGAGAGTAGGAGAAAGAAAAAAGGAAATTCAATACAAAATCACATATATAATAACTGGGAGTCAATGGGGTGAGTATTTAGTCTTAATTCTATACTGAATTTTGCACAAGCCAGACGTGTGGTGATGGATAACCACAGCACAGTGAATCTATGGAACAACTTCTACTAGGGTGGTCTAAGTGTCTAAGTGTCTGGGAGGATGCTCTGTCTCCTTCCCTGTAGACTTCAAGCATGTTTCTCAATTCTGATCAGAGTCCCT
Organism: Cariama cristata; assembly: GCF_000690535.1. NCBI lineage: Eukaryota > Metazoa > Chordata > Aves > Cariamiformes > Cariamidae > Cariama > Cariama cristata. The sequence continues at coordinate 78,104 of NW_009637294.1, read as the reverse complement.
AACCATTACTCAAGTATAAATGCTAACCAGCAAAAATAAAATCCATGTAACCTAGTGTAACTGACCATTATTGGCTCTGTATCACAAGAATTTTAGGTATAATGGTTTGTTAGCTTGATCCACAAGTCTTGCCGTCTCATGGTCTGCTTGTTTCTGGGACTACCCAGGAGGTGTAGATTTGAAACAAGTGCTGATAAATCCATTACAGTTTGGGTTATCAAAGCTTAAATATATCAGCAACGTGTACTCACAGCAGCACACAATGAAACAAGTGGCAAGAAGTCAGTGGCAGAAAGGAGGAGGATTTTTCAAAATGCTGGCTGGTGTGAGGCAGGTGACCAGCAGAGGCTTTTGCATGAGAATAGTATGTGAAACCAAGGCAGAGAATTTCCTGTACTTGAACAAATTATCGTGGAAGAGAAGATGGTAGGCATCCTGCAATGACAGAAAAGCATGTAGATACTAGGCTAACAGGCAGGATTGTATAATGAGATAGTGAAATATTTGGTAATCTGGGGTCTGACAGCTAGAATAGTGTAAATGTTTCTACACATGAGCCACATGGTGTTGATTCTGCCTCGCTGCTGAGGCTGACAAATAGAGATAATATTCTCAAAAAAGCTTGGGATCACCCCAGCCTGTACGTCGTCTGGCTGTTCACAGCAGTAAGTCAGCAGAGTTAATCCTGGAATGGCATGGAAAGGTTTATCAGAGCAGAAGGAAAGTGCAAGGCAGAAAGAAACCTTGTCTTCATAGAAATATCTGGGAAGGCATCCAGAAATGTACTGTACATGATGCTAACCAGATCCTCCCAGAGAAGAAAGGGACATTCACTGATGGAGCAAGAAAACTTCTGGCAGGTGTGACAGGAACATCCCTGGGACTTCACAGGCCAAAGCAAAGCAACATCTGTCCTGCCCTGCTTCAGCCTCCTCCTCTTTCATCCTACAGCACTTGCTCTTTCCCATTGCTGTCACTCAGTGGCAGATGTATTTCCAACCTGAATGCGATGGAAAGGAGGGTTGATTCATATAGTACAGGAGTTTATACCATTCTAGCTGATATTATTAATGGAGAAAGACCCCGTCCCTCCATATGGCAAATCTCAGCCAGAACACAAAACTGTCAGCACCCAACAGATCTCCTGTCAGCCACCTGGGAAGGCAGGATTGAGAAACAAACCTCTATCACTTGCACTTTGCCATATGTTCAATACACTCCTGGTTTCCAGGGTTTCTCTGCAAAATCAACCAGTCAGTAGGCTGCTTACAGAGATTATTTACTATTTCCTGCAGCCTTTATATTCATACTTAAGTATTCACTTCCTTATATTCTTTTTTATCTTAGCAACAAACTTTTTTTTTTTTTTTAGTATATTAGTATTCTGGGAGAAAATGACCTAGCACAAAAGAAGATGGCTTCTAGATTAATTCCTTCAGATGTTTTGTTTATGAGTAGGAAATACTTTCAAATTAAAATTCCTTCTGAAAGGTTATTGGAAACTTCTTGGGTAGGTTTTTGATCAGTTTTTTTTTTTTTTTTTTTTCCTGTTCTTTAACCATATACAAACAGTCGTCTGCGAAAATGGTGATAAGGGCAAATACAAAAGCTTTAAGCCCCATAAAGGAAAATCTCATGCATCAACATACATACCTAAACTTCTCCTTACTGAAGTCCCTTTTGTCTTTGTTTCATTCTTAATCTGTTCTTCTAAGTATTAGGGAGATCTCAGTCCTGAAAAACCCCCATTCAGTTTCATGGGCCTCTCCTCAAAGGTTTTAAGTGATTATAGCTGAGTTTCATATCTCTTAGTCTCTCCTAGTCTCATCCTTGGCCCCAGAGCTTGGCCCCAAATGGTGCATGATACTCCACACTGGTCAGGGCTAGGACTGCTAAAGTGGTTTGGCTATGGTGCCGCCACACAGCAGTTGGCCCTGCCTCTCCTCTGAGTCCTGTATGGTGCTTCTCTGACCCTCTGACATTACTGAGACTTGGTTTGAAGACTTCTGGAGTTCAAACTTCTGTTCTGGAGCCCATCAGAATACTATTTTTGTGATGAGAAAGTCGTAAGAGGTGTTGTGAGCCCTGACATGTGGTATGAGAACACATGGGACTGTCTAAAAAATGCAAAACTGGTTGGAATAATGTTGGATGTACAGTAGAGGTACCCAAACCTGGTCTGGATGCCTCAAGGAATCCAGAGCCAATAGTCCCAGAACTACGCTAAAGTTGGTTGCAGAGAGAACTGGTCAAAGAATAAATTTGTGTTGCTGATCCAGAAAGAATTTTCACTGTATTTCTTGCAGGCTGCTATCTTTCTCTACTTGCAAAGGGCACAGCAAAGAATGGGGATTTTCAAAATTCATTGTCACTTTTAAGGGCAGTGGGCAGCCAGGAAGGAGAGGCTGACTTCCAGTTCTGTGGTACCTGTAGAGAAGAGATCTGTTTAACTGTGTCTGGACTAGTCCTGGTCATGGAAACAGGAGTACTGTAGAGGTACAAGTATTGCAGTATGAATCAGACAACACACACATTGGCATGCAGGTCGTAAGCTATTGGCAAAGGACTTCTCTGTCCACAGAGGCTGTTTTGTTTTGACAACAGGAAGTCTTGATTTTGCTAGTAGGAATCAGATGTGAATGAAGAGAGGTGGAAATCTATGCCAACAAATAAACAGTTTTTGCAGGTAGATCTTTTTAGTACATCTCAGAGTTTTCATGCCCTCCTTCCCACATTCACTGTCTGTCTATCTAGTCAGTAAGCTCTTGTGTATTTGCCTAATGCCTGGTAAAAAGGAGGACCGTGTACCTTCATTAGGCACTACATTAATAAGTGTGATTAATATGCATAATTAAATGAATTTACCTCACCTTAATGAAGTTCCTGAAGGTCCTCAGATACCACTGTTAAGGCTCAGAAGAAGTGGTGAGGATCTTTCCTCCCATTGCTCTGTGCTAGCTGGATCGCAACCAGATCCAAAGTGACTGTACCCATTGAGAGAGAGCACAGATCTGTTGATTTAGACAGCTCTTGGGGTAATCCTTCCCCATGTCCTGGCACCTTCAAATGGATGCAAGGGGAGGAAGCATGCGTCTGTCTGCAACAGGCTGGGCAGATGCACTGCACTCCAAAACAGAGATTGCCAATCGGTGCCAATCGGTAAATTGGAAGGCAAAACTGAGAGAAAAAGTACATCTTCCTGTTAAGCAAATGCAATATGTCCTCACAGTAGGACTGAGGAAAAAAATTAGTCAAGCATTTGTTCATATAGTAGTTAAAAATGCCTGTTGCTGGGATGGGTAAAGCCCCTCCAGAAAGCTGTTCAAGCTGTATGTCTCAGTGGAAGCACTGGCCAAGGTAGACCAAAATATGCACAATAGACTTAGCTGTACTCAACAAGTAAGGAAGTGTTTATGAGGGGAGCATCCTGTAGAATAAAAGACTCATTTTCCTTCCCCACATTTCCTCACGCTTCTGGGGCCCTGGTTCATAAGCTCATCTTCCTGCTCCAGGGTCTCAGCTGCCCGAAGGGCAAGTAGCCATGGAATCAAGCTATCACATTTTCAGAGATATCTCATCTTCAGAGCTGTAAGATGCATTCCTCACAGATGGTCATGGTAGCCTTCACTGGGATCTGAGTCATACGCACCACTCTGATGAAGCCAGACATGTGGTGTGTTGTATCCTCTCTCATGAACCAATGGCTGTATACACATCCAGAAAGAATATACTTAAAAAATTGATCTAAGCCTTGGCAACATATTTTTTTTTCTGTGATTCTTAAAGGCTAGATAGACAACCCTTCCTACCTCTTGCAGGGCTTTTAGGAACCTCAAAGACTGGAATCCACTTTCCTTGATGTCAGTAGTGCTATCTATTTTCTCAGCCTCTCCTGATTCCTTGAATGTGCACTGCCTTTTCTGAACTTCCTGGGGAGCTGCAAAATCATTCCAATAAAATAAAAAAGTATGATGGAGGGCAGCACACATAAAAAGGACCACGGACGCAATACTTCAGAATCAGTGAGTTACCTAACTACTTCCTTTACGTCCCCTTAACACTCGAAGAGCAGTTAACCCTGCCCAAGTAGAAGAAGGTCATTCACTGACCTCTAAAACTGAAGCCCTTGACAAATGTCCATTCAGTCTAGAAGCACATGTCAGCAGCTCCTGGGCAGAAAAGACTTCCTGACCTGCATATGTCTGGACCATCAGCTTTCCTGACAGGCAAGAGTTTCACCCTTAACAGCTTTTAGCTCAATGCTTGTTTTTCTAAGTTGTCCACCTATACTTCAACTGTAAAGCTAAGATGTTTTTTCTAAGAGAGCTGACTCACACAAGTGAATGCAAGATGGACAACTGCCGGAGTTGAGCCTCTCCTCTGTGTACTCAGGCTCTGGTGTTTCTTGCACAACAAGAACAACTTAAGTGCTTGGCAAGTGGCTCCTGCTACTTGAAGTCTGGCATTTTAAAGTAATTTGGAGACGATTGCATTCCTGTTCTTCTAACAGATTTACACTATTTTTTATTTAAGAGTAAAGACATGCCTTAATGCTAGCACTTCACTGGTGTGTATATTGTCTTCTCTTTCCTTAAATATTACACAATTGAAAGATAAAAGACCAATACAGTAGAAGTTAAGCTGTTGTGGCCGTGCAGTCATTATATATAAGTGTTGCCATTATGTAAAACTGCAGTCATTATGTATAATTACCAAGGAATGGTGTAACAAAGGAAGAAGTCTAACTTATAGAAATAAAAATGTTATCCTTGAGATCACTATTGACATACAGCCTGCTGAGACCTGTGACTAGACCATGCTTCTTTGCTTTCATTTCTCTAACTAGTTATTTCTCAGAAAGCCAATATGTAAATTAAAACCACACTTCTCTAATTAAAGGCATTCAGCAACCCTAGTGGGAAAAAAAGTGGCATTCAAATGCAAAATCAAAATCAACTTATAGATTCCCTCCTTCCCACTGCCCCAACTCTCCAGGTGCAAGAAAGATGCCATTTTTTGGTCTCTATATTCTCATTCTTAGCACAATAAAAATGAAATTATTCTTATTTGCTACTATTTTGTTAAAATGTCAAACTGTGTTGCAAGCAAATTGATTTCAGGCCAGTTCAGTTGAGTTCAGCTCAGCCGTGTATAAACCTTCTTCCTGCCTCTGCTCTTTCTTTGAAAAGCCACAGCAAGACTGATGGGGAGTGGCAGACTCACTCCAGTTAAAAATAATACAGCCACGGGCAGTAAATTTAGATAGGAAACATGGACAAAACACTGTAGTTGGAAGTGAGGGCACCAGCACCCAAACACAGCCATGGTTTCACCAGTGCAAGAGCAGCTGAAGCCAATGGGAATTTCTTCAGCTCAGCCTGAAGTTCACACGGTGGCAATAGAGCCTAATTCCCATCCTAGGTTCTGCTGACAAAGCTTTGGCTCCCCAGGCCCATGATGAGGAAAGCCTGCTTTGTTGACAGGCACAGCAAAACAAGAACATCTAGCCTTGTTCTTCACATTGAGCTGCTTAGAAAGACAGAGGATGTCAATTAAGACAGGATTTAAGTCCCCTCCAAAGCAGCCACTACTTGCTTCTGTTCTATGGAGCCCCAAATACAGCGTAGTCTCAGGTAGCATTCATCCACGTCTGGCACAGACACAATTTAAATGGGCTGCAAGGATACTGAAACACAGACCTACAAAGCCTAGGGTGTAAATCACCTAAGGTTGTGCTCTTCAGTGTGTAGCGTGAGCCAAATGTGACAATCACACTGAATGTGAAGACCCCTTAATTTCTTCTAAGTAGGCTTTGAAGTAATGTATGTTGACATCAGGTAACTACTTCAACCTTGACTCATTTGTGGAGATACAGGACATACGTAAGAGCCCAATGCAAAAAAGATGAACCCAAAACTTACACACTTTACTGTGTTTCCTCTTCAAATTGTCTGAGGATCAGCCAAAGTGCTCAGTGCCTGCTTGTGTGACACAGGCTGTCATTATTCACTTTGGACTTGGTCTCAGCACTGTGACTCCAGGAAGCAAGTGCTAATTGGTGTGAACAAAAATGAGGATTTCTGACTTCTTATGAACAGCAGACAAAGGGCTTTGCAATGGCTCATCAGACAGACAGTCTGGAACAGAGCTCTCTGTTATGAACTTTATATCATTAGGAATGCTTTCAGCTTGGGAATTTTGGGGAGGAAATGGCAGGCTCAGGAGTTTAGAATGAGACCTTTATATTTGACTGCTGTTGCAGAGGTCTGTGTTCTCTGGTAAGTAGGGTCTTCCAAGGGACATTGGGAGATGTGGGGTCCCAGCTTCACATGGAGCAAGTCACTTCATATTTCTGTACATTTTGCCTCTTTCTAACCCTTCCCTCTTGTTACACTCTTATGACTGATGGTTTTTTACTATAGTTTTGTTGTGCTTTCAGCACTACAGAGCACCCATTTCTGCTGGAACTTTTAAGATGATAATTTGACAGAGAATAGCATATTTGAGTGTGCAGCGTCTTCACCAGCAGTCTGGTTGCCAGTAGTGTAAGATTCACACCTTATTAACCATATGTTTATTTTTTGGAAGAAAATACATTAACAAATTTGAGTCGTCATTTTATGGAGAGAAACAATTTGTGACTTCTCACATAGCACAAATGTATGAACCTTGTTATTTCTTTTCTCTCTCAGATTACTGTTGCCAGGACACTTACACCTTGACGTGAAAATCAATTACTGTATTTAACTATCATTTACTTCTGTTCCAGCAGTAGTTGTGGATGGGAAAAAAGATAAGGTACTAAATGTAGACATTTTTATAAATCAACAGCTTGGAGCAATTTGTATTTGAGTGTTTAAAAGAACAAATAAGACCCTGCCTAGGAACTCCTGGAAAGCAACAGGAGATTCACTCACATCTGCAGCCGGAGAACCTGCAATGAAGGTAAGTGCAGGAGGACGTTCTTCCACCACCTTGACTGGAGTGGAATTGGTCTTACAAATATGGAAGTGGGTTATGAAAACAGACAGATCTGGACAGTCCCATCCCAACTTAGAGCTTGCCCACTTGACTCCAACGCCAATGATTATTTCAGTTAGGTGAAACACCACATGAGTTAGAGCTGCCTGGGTTTCTTTAGGAAATCCAGTACATGCCAGCTAATCTTGTTTAACATTTTGCTCCAGCACCTACAAATCTGCAAAGGCAAGCAACACTTTTCACAGCCAGTCTCTGAACTCCCTGTGTTTAGTACAGAGTTGTGATAGATTCTATATGGACATTTTACCCTTCAGCTACTTACAGACTAGATGCTGAGATGGGTCTTCCAAGTCTAGACATGAGGGCCTACTGATAGTGTAGACAGACAAAGACCCTCCAGCTGTCAGTTTGCACCAACTTTGAAATAAGTAAGAAGTTATACAAGGTAGTCACAGGAACAGGCTGGATTCTGATCTCATTGATGCGAAGGGAGGACAGAGATCTCCTCAGATAATTGCGTCATAGCAACAACAGTGGCCATCAACACTGAGTTCCTCTACTCAGTGGCAGAGCTTGTCCTGAGCAGTCACTCTGGCAGCAAAACCCTGCTCTCCACCAATAGAGTTACTACAGCTATGTAAAGAATGAATAGGAAAACTAAGTTTCCTAGATGATAGAGAAATACAAGGCAAGACAAAGCAGTAATTCCTTCTCTGACTTTCTTACGAAAGCAAAAAGATATGTAATCTCTTTAGGAAAAAAAAATAATTATGAAAGGGCCTTGCAGAGCTTGCAAGAGTAAGATTTAGTCTGAAACAAATTAGATCAGCTGCAGTTTACCAACCAGGTAAAGGTAAACCTGGGATTAGTTAGCACAGGGGAAAGAGAAAGTGAGACAGTGGAGCTGTCTGGGTTCTAAAAGAGAACAATGTTCCAGCTCTCAAGGTGATTAATATATGAAAAGACCAGTGGAGGAAATTGTACAATGAGCACAATGGAAAAGAAAATCAAAGTAGGTCTCCATTTTTTGAAGAGACAGAAATGGGCTATAGAAGAAGAAACTATCTTGCTGATTTACAGGGAATACAAAAGCATCACAAATGTTGTTTTCTCCTGTCTCAGTACACACCTGATCTCAATTGGTTTACAGCGCTGATGAACAGTTATCTTTTTCAAGACAGAAAATTAGTTAAAATATAGAGGAAGTAAGTTATATCCTATTGGAGGAAAAGCTGATAACCAAAATTAGTGCTAATGAACTCTAATTATTTACAAAGATCTCACATCAAATCCCTTTCCCTAACTTCAGGGCAATCCCACCATAAGTGTCCTGACACTCTCAAACCACTTGCTAGTGAACCCTTTAACTAAAATTTCTACCTCATTTTTTTAGTGGTGTAATCCTGCAAGGACTTCTCTAACAGCAGTTTCACTGTGCCTCTCGGTAAACCTCATTTGTTTTTCCCCTCTGTCATACACACATATGTGGATACATACAATACTAAACTAAATTCAGTACTGCATTTTTTTCATTTTTTGAGTCTGAGTGAAACTCCCTCATCTGTGCAGTGTGGATACGCCAAGATGGTCTTAAATAGAGCTGTCTGTATTAAGCTAGACGCCAGACTGGGCCCTAGTTCTGTGGTCCATGAAGTGACATTTCCCACTCCATTGTATTGCTTCATCCCATTTGGGATGAGCTCCAGGCATTACTAGGTGGCAGCATTAAACTAAAATGTTTCAATTTTTTTGTTTGTTTGTTTACACTGTATTTGTTATTCTAATTCTATCTACACTAATTTATCTTGGTTTTAGATGATTAAGTTAATGGCATATTTTGATTCAATCACTGCATAAACAGAATTATTATTGAAACTGTAGGTGGTTGGAGGCTTCATGATACGAAATATTGTTATGCTTCCATACTTTGCTGTCACCTCCATCCTCATCAATTTTTCTTATATATACCTTTCTTAGAACAGTATTAGCTTTTGGGCAAAAGTTTTCCAGAGGTGAAGCGTGACACTTTGACAGGATTGAACCCAATCATTTTTGTTGTGACTAAATGGGAGGGGGGAAAATTCAGATGGTCATCTGATTTTAAAATTATCCATGAATTTTGCAAACAATCCTATAGGGGTATATAACATATCCAGAAATGTTTAGTGTTCATCTTCTTCTGTTCCCACTGTAATCAGACACTTTATCAAAATGAACTTAATTCTGACTTTGGTGGAATTAAAACAAGGTGAAACTGAAAATTGCACCCCTCCTGACTTTAGAGTTCACCAGGCTAATCCTCCCTAGTGCCAAATGGCTGTGATATAGATTATAAATAACTGCATTTCATATACCTGACTACAAGTCACGGTCAATGTAGAGTTCTTGTATGGAGTAACTGAGAACCAAATGGTTGAACCCAGCTCTTGCAAAGACCAGTCTCTATATTAGTTCTTGCTCTCATGGGGCATCAGGCTCAGCTTGGTCCCTTGCTAAGAACACCTTTTTTGTAAGGTACCCACTAGTTACCAGGCCATGTCTGTTAACTGAGGTGGGACTGATCTCACCTCACTTTAGTGGTCTACAGTGTAGACACCTGTATCTGACATACTTGTCAAGGCTTTCTAAGCGGGTAAGGGAGACTGATTTACAGAAGATGATATTTTACTTTCCTCTTTTAGCTTGAGATAAATGATCCTGCCTTTCAACTGACTATAAGGGGAGCACAATTAGCTTGAACTAGATGCCTGGTTTGGGATGAAGAAGTGCAATGAATCTCTGATAGAAGTATAGGAAATACTGACTTTCATAGCTTATAGAGAGCACAGAGATATTCAGGCTGCTCTATATCATCTTAGGGTGATCTTCTCTTCATACTTCTTCCACATTCTGCAAATCTCATTCTTCTGTTTATCTAAAGTGGACACGCCTTCCTAGTACATCTCTAAAGCATATCTTTCTCTTTCACCTCTTTGCCATACTCCATTCTTCAGATTAAGGTGTTTGGTTTTGCTTGTTTGTTTGATTGATTGCTTTGCTTCGAGAAGCTGTCAAGTTTTTTTCAGAGAAGGTGAAGATTGCTGTACCTTACCTATGAAAGCTCCTTTTAGGGAGTGTGCACTAGGACAAGCACATGCACTTGACCTTTAATGGGCTCAGCGGTAAATCAAGAGTCCAACATGCTTTAAGCAACAAAACTCAGTTGGTGTTTCTCTCTTTCCTAAAGGAACCGTGGGCTTTTTCAAGCTTAAGCATGTAACGAGACAAACTATGAAGGGAGTACGACTCTCACTTAACCTAATTTCTTTCAGCCAGATGGTGAAGGTAGCCAGTCTTGAAGAAGGTCACAAGCTCCTCGTGGCTAAGAGTAATCAAGAATTCCCTTATGCAGGACTTCAGTGGATTAACAAATACAACTGTATAAGCAAATTCCACTGGCACCAAGTATTTGAAGAGTTAGCAGTGAGTGCTACATTCAGTAATGCTTATCACAGGCTCAGAACATAGACAATACAAGTCTAGAGATAAGTCGCTTTCTTAGAATGAAGTCACTTACTTTTATTTGTCCACAGTGCATTGCTTTCCCCATTAGCACTTGGTGCATGGTGTAAGTAGCTATGAGGTTTAACTTGGGATTTATTATCCACTTCTTTTTAAGACCTGAACTTGTAATGAAAACTGGAACATGCTACAACATCTCATTTTAATATAAATGCATTTTAAAAATGAGTCTATAAAGTAGAAGCTGTCTGCTGGTAATGAGCTACAGTCATGAAACCATTTGTAAGTACCTTAATTGAATAGCTTACACTTTAAGAATAGCAGGTCGATTCGCTTCACAGCGTGTGTTGCACCAGCTGTGCAGGAAGAGATGGTGGGGTCATCTGCAAGTTAATTTACAAACAAAACCAGTTGTATATCAACATTTCCACAACAAACAGCTTTTCCCCAATAGTTCCTCCTCTTCAAATATGCTCATGCAACGCTGTATTGAAAGGTCAGCTTGGACTCTCTCCACCGCCATAACATATCAAGCAGTCAGAGCTTATGTTGTAGTAATCCACTCCAGACGCCCTGCCTTACTTGGGCCTTTTATACCAAAAGCAGTCTGATTCTGTATTCCTCAGTCATGAAACTGCCCTGGCTGTGCCAGAGATTTTTCAAAAAGAATCCCCAAATGTGGCAGGGAGTGAGAGGTGGGTGTGAGAAGCAGGAGATTTTTACAATGATTTCTTTAAACTTTTCCTTGCTGTGAATGTCGTTATTTACCGTAAATAATTAATTCATGAGTTGTGTCTTGCAGGCAAATGTTGCATTCGCACCTTAGTGTAAGTCTGGACCATTGTGTTCCTTACCAGCTAATTTCTGTGTTTAAAGTGCTTGTAGAGCCTCGGGCATGGGGACCCTGGTGAGGAGAGTTCCCTGTGCAGGAGAGGTGAGCTCTCCAGGACATTTCCGTTCCCTGCTCAGCTGTAAATCTGTTCTGTGACTTTTGACAAGTCACATTCCTGGTCTTTCTGTGCTGAAACGCGACTAGTTACCAAACTTAAAGATTTGCCAAGGCTTAATTTAGTTGTTCTTTAGATGTTTGGTTGCAAAGTATATGAGAATTGCAAAGGCTCTTGATGTATCATCCATCACATTATCCCTACGACTGGGGCATTTGCTTCTTCACTGTTTGAGGGGCAAATACACCTATTCTGAACTGCCATCTTTCAGACACCAAGCTGTCACTGCGTGTGGCGATTTAAGGAGGTATGACAAATGTTTAACAAGATTTTTAATGGCTGTTAAATCCAGTGTCCTGGATATATTCCAGTTCAGGTAATTACGCTCAGCCTGCTTAAAGACACTGTGACAGGATAGATAATTCTCCACAGAGCTTCCAGTATGGAAAGAAAGAAAGAAACACACAGCTCTGCTGGCAGGGAGGGGAGGGAGGCAAATGAGGGTATTGCCAAAACAGGGGAGCAAGAAGAGTCATGAGTTTGTATGTCTTTGTGAGTGGCGGCTGAGAACAAGAAGACTTTGGTAAGGGAAATAAACTTACCGGAGAAAAGCAGGAAAACTGTTTACTGTGCTGATTTTATAACAAGTGAAACAAAAACGGACCAAAAGTCAGGGACCTGTGCTAAACTCAGCCATTAGTTGATGCCAAAGTCCTCATTTGTTGCTAAACTGTAAACACATAGTATTTTGAAAGTTGCCATTTCAAACATCAGGCTCCAGTGTAGGAAGCCTCAGGATGTTTTCCAAAGAAGTAAGAAATCAGGCTTGACAAATGCTATCCTCTGGTTTTGAACGCCACAGATATTTCTGGATTGTGCTTTCATAAAAGATTTCTTCTCACATTTTTGTGAGTGCCAGCCTTTTAAATTTGGTAAATGTGATAGCCCTGAAGGGCCCTTTATACAACTATCAGCTAGCTCTTTTCTTACAGCTGGTCTATCCTCCTGACATGATTTCATTTACTTTTCTTACTGAGGAAATTGAGATGCACTCACAGATCTACAGCCCCAAATTAATCTGCACATGCAGATTGATTTCAGTAAATTGGATAACACATATTTGTTTGAAATAGGCAGAAATTGCTGGCCTTTTAGGCGATGCTGTAGATAACATCTGTTTTGACAGAATTTTGAGAGGACTGAGGATATGGGAATTCGGTGAGGGTTTTTAGTGCTGCTGATTGTCTATCACTTGTATAAATGGTTAATTTTTAATAATCGTTTCCTTGCTAGTACTAGGCAGAGCAATCAGAGACAAAGCACATAGCACCAGTTAATCATTCCTCTCTATTTCAGTGATTCCAGAGTAATTTTTTTTCTATCAGTCATGATTACTTCTGCTGATTGGCTTTGAGCAGTGCCTACACCTGGGATATCCACATTTTCATGCCCATTTATTTACTCTCTGTCTTATTTTCCATTGTCTACCTACTTTGCCCAGTGTTTACAGCCTATGCTATTTTATACAGTTAGCTATTTATTTCAGACTACAATCTACAGCCTTGGTTTGATTTGGAATAGTAGGTCTAATTGTACTAGAAGTGATAAATAATTTAAAGTAGCTAGGCGAAATGGAAGGTCAGCTCTTAGACTAATCTTCTCAGCTCAGCTATACTTCGCGCACACTGGACACCATTTGCTGTTCCAGGGTCCAAGAGAAATTAAGAATCTCCTAGTGATACTACTTCTAGTTCTGAGAAGTGTCTCTCAACTGAACAAGTATTGGAGTTCTTGAACTCTTATAATGGCTTTATTCCCAAACCATCACTCTGTTTGGTGGCAATCTTGGAGGGCTTCACACCTTACAACAGATTATGATTTAGATAAAAAGGAGGCCTAGATGTGTTATATTACCTTTAATGGAAGGTGCTGTCTTACTTAATCAAATAGAAGACAGGTCAGGTAGGGCTATCAGCCCTGTGACTTGCTGAACTCAAATTATTTCCAGATAAATACAGAACCTCCTCACAGGCTTTTTGTTTAGAGGTTGCATAAGTGTATTTAATGCTATTACCTACTACCTGAAAAGCAATGCTTTCCTTGGCAACAGAGATGAAAATATTGTTTAAAAGCGAATATATTTTACTTTGATTTTTAAAGTGGGAATCAGTTTAGAAGCCAGGATTATAGAGCATGATTCAAGCTTATTACATAAATATCAGGCATGAGTAAAACTATGGCTTTATTCTGCATTAATGCCCGGTGTACAATGTCTCAACTCTGTGCTGAACTTAATTTTTTTGTTGCTTTATTGCAGTAAAGCATCTAAGGATCTAAGGGTATCTAAGGGCACCAGCAGTGCCGAATGTGTTAGCTATATATTTTTTCTCAGGCCTTAGTCCCTTGATCACGACAGCATGTTAACTGATTTATAGACTATCCTGACTGGTTTGTAGACTTTCCTCTGCAGTGAACTGACTAGCTCTGCCTGAGGGGAAAGCTAGGTATAGGATAGTTCAGTTCAAGAATGACTACTATCGAGAAGTGTGCATGGTTTTCCTCCCTCTGCACTTCTGTTTCATCAAACCCTGAGACCTCCCACATCCTCTCAGCCTTACTCTGGGACAATATAGCACTCTTAATCCTTACAGTCTCATGACTCTCACATTACTTCTGACCCTTTGAACTGAAAAGCCATAAAACACCCTTATAGCCTAACACCCCTGCATGAGGCTCAGTGGACTCTGGCCAAAGTTAAACCATGGTAGTGTGGGTATAGAGTATGACTGGTGAAGGGACTGGCCTTGGGGTGGCTGACTTTAGGAAAGGACACCCTGAAAGAATCAACATTTCAAAATAGACAGGGACTGTCTTGGGTATGGTTTCACAGGTGATGTTGCACTGTATCTCTTGGGGAGTTTGTGAAAGAGGGTCAAGGCACTGACAGCAGGGTATTCAAAATCCTGCTATAGTCTGAAGCAAAGAAAACATTGTTCTCTCACTCCTCCAGTGCCATTTCAAGTATTGTCAGTCAGAATACACACAAATGATGCATCCTTATCTCTGTTACCATCAATATATAAGGTAGTTATTAAAAGATATGGAATGGGATGTGGGGAGACCTGTAGTTGGTTGTCTTTTTAAGTCAGAATAGAGATCGAGGTTGAGAAAATAATACTTTAGAGAGTAAGGTCCTGCTCCAGGAGACAAGGAACTAAGAGTTCATATCCTAATGCTGCTTATTCTGTATCTAAGTCTTATAACACAGTGTCCCATCCCAACCCCTATCCCTCTCTTCCCCTAAAATAAGGTATAACACTTCAAAGCCTTCTGAGAAGGAGGATAAAGTGTGAGTAGTAGATACAAGTTGTTCTGATACTATAATGGTAAATATCTAGACATGGTTTTACCTAGTGACTCATATTCACGTAGGTCATAAAAAAGTTCACGGGGAACTGGAATTAGCATTTCCTAGCAATTACTATAGAAAATGATTGAATTGCAAACATCTTTAAGAACAAGAGATGTCTTAGGGGTGTCTTCCCTATGGCCTCAGACTGAGTTTTCGAAACATGAAAAAACCCAGAAAGGGTAGAATCAGTTCTTGGCAGAAGGGATTTGCTCATTTCTAGGCTATAGAGGAAGACAGGAGAATGTAACAGCTCAGCAAGTATATCCAAGACTGAAAAGATGTATCTGTCTGATTTTTGTCCAGGAGATGATGATGTTTCTTCTGCTTCATGAGTCAAATATCATTGCTTGGGAGAAACAATGACTGAGGTACTGTCTAGTGCTCTGCCAACAAAAGTGTGAGCTTAATTATCTCTACTACTAAAAGAAAATAAGAACTTCAGGCCCTTGGCACTCTCTCCTTGCATTTTCCTTTTTCTTCCTGTCCTAGAGGCTTGGACTTCTCCTTATGACAACCCCTCCTCTATGCTGCCATAGTGAGGCAATGCTATCAGCTATGCACGACAGCTCTCATCCTGCTGCCTTCTAGCTCAGAAATCACCTGAGGCAAGCAGTAATAACTCATCATCCCATAGTCTGAGCATGAGCAATAATGAGCAGGCTGCTCAATTAAAATGCTATGTCCTGTAATATAAACACGGTGCATGGCTTATAGAATTTAAGAATCTCAGGGCTTAATTAGTATTATAAGAAATTTTGGGAGCAGTGACTAATACGGAACAGTACATTGCAGCTTGGAATTAATATGTCTCATAAGTTAAGATCAGGGTCTGGAATATGATGAGTGACTTGTGTGGCTGTTAGACTGAAGAACAGGAACATACTTTCTTCTGCCAATGAATCTGGTCCTTTGATTACTAGAGGCCTACTACTCACTGTCGTGCTGATCAAAAACATCTTGTTGTTTCTGCATTCCTTGTTGTCCATCTGCATCCATCTGATATCTCTTCTTTTACACTGGGTTAGCTGATGCAGGAAGTGGAATCTGCTTCTATTTCTGTGCAGCACCTAATGCACGGCTTGACCTCCTAGGTACTTGATCTAGGTAGGTAATGAGATAATCCTCAAAAAGCAGCATAGCTATTGAGAGGGTTTAATGGCCTAGAATAACAGTGAAACAGTTAATGCTCTCCTAAAAACTCTTTTCCCAAATTAAAAGGGCTTAGTGGAGTTAGAGATAACTGGGTGGTAAGGGAAGGCTCAGCGAAAGATCCAATTGCTCAAAGATGGCAAGAAGGATGGAGTTATTGTTGCGGTGATTTATCATGATCTGTTATAAGGTCAAACTGTCCTTGGGAGAGGGAAGTTGGTTAATGTGTAAGTCTGCTGAAAGGATCAGACTGAATCCAGCGGGATGAATTGTTTCTAGCACAGGCCAAAGGAGGGAGCAAGTTGTCTGTTACCTGGTGTATTAATACCTGGGGAAAAAAAACCAAAAAATATTCCCCTCAGGGCCAGCACCACCTTGAGGAAGGACCACTTGCTACTGGAGGCTGGCTGAGGTTAAAGTGTTATCACCTTCTGCTGATCCTTCTTGTCCCACCATAGAAGTTGCAATTTCCTCACAAGTGTGAATGAACACCTCACCTCTCCTCAGCCAGTCCAGCCAAAAGAAAGTGGTTTAACAAACATATCTAAAAATCATATCTCTTTTTTGGTTTGGTTTGGTTTTAATTTTTTGTTAACCCTAATGGTTTTGAGAGAAATGAGCAATGGAGTGGCTACAGGTACAGTCATACGCCATGAGAGGACACCCATCTCCAGTGCAAGAGTGGAGGAGACAAATGTCTGAAAAAAGGTGACCTCAGCTCCAAACTGACAACTGCTAGACCATCATGTCTGGACATGTCTGAGTTTCTATAAGCAAATGGCTGGCATTTCTGCTCAACAGCTTTGTTTCATGCACTTCTGCCCATTCAGTCATTTGGGTTTTGTCTGGAAGGTTTCAAGCCACCTCTCAGTTCTCCGAGATAGAATAGCTGAAGTCCTTCTTTCACCGAAACAGCTTCAGAGCAAAAATCCCTCATTGAAATAATTTGCAAAATGTTTTCTTTTCTAGAGTTTTTCCTAAACAGAGAGGTTGTTTTGGTTTAGTTTTATGAGACAAAAATGGTGATTTCTGTTGGTTATTTTATTCTAGTTTTCTCCTTTTTATTTAAGCACTCATTTTTGGTTTTTAGACACTGTGGAGGAAAAAAAATAGTTGGAAAAGAATATGTATCAAATTCTACAAAATTGAAGGTTTGGAGGAAGGTGTCTCTTCTGCTTCCCTGACTGCAGTTGAAGTGGGCTTCTCTGCTCTTCCCCTCCGTGAGAAATCTGTTCGTCTTCTAAGCAGGTCACTGGCATGAGGCTTAGGGAGAGCAGGCTCCAATTCCCATCTCTATTACAGCTTCAGAAATGCAAGATGGGAATGAGTGAGTTCCTTCATGTGGCAAATTTGAAATGCTTTTCATTGAATCTCTCAGGGACTGGTACAATCCGTCTCTTCATCTCTCTCCCTTTCTCAGAGTGGAGTTACAGCCACAAAGCCAGTTAAAGAGCTTCCCAGCACCCTGTCTCCAGCTGAACATATTGCAGTTTTTGTCCCATCCACTGAGCCAATACATTTACTTCTGAATACAGGAAATAAATCTTATTACCAATGTGGTCAACAGATCCCTGTAACATGCAGCTGTTGCCTGAATATTTTGCACCAGGACCAGACGAAGAACTGCTTGCCTGTCAGTTAAATAACAGAAACATCATGACTGGCTCTTCAGCTTCAGATCATTCACAAAGCCCCCTCTGCTCCCTCCCTTTTTTGCACTCTGCAGAAAACACTGTACTCATAAATTTTATTTTTATAGGGAGTGCTGCACTCCTCAAAAATGTAATACATGTTCATATTTCTCCATCTCTAAGTGATATAACTGGAAACTATTATATACCCCAAGTACCTACATGAAGCAGCTTCTAAGTGCTTTTCTTTCCTTTCCCTAGCACCCATTGCTTGCAGATACACAGTTAAATGTTCAAGTTTTCCCTGTTCGTGTTTTTTGCATCCTCAATCCTCAGTTTCTGGAGTGGATTTCAACTGCTCTATTCCTCTTGATAATGTATTTTTTATTTGACAGCCTGTGTTGTTCAATAAGAGCCAAGAAATAAGGTCCTCTACCTCCAGAAAGCCTTCCCAGAGCTTATTTTTAAGGACATGCTCCTTGCTTGTCCCAGGCAGGGCCAGAGACCATTTTGGGGAACACCTTCAGGGCAGATCTCTGAAGAGAGTGTAAGCCTAGTCCTGGAGGTGAGCAATTGCTGAACAGCACAGGCTGCTGCAAGCTAGAAATAAGCTCCTTTGAAAAAAAGATTTATCATAGCAGAGCTAGCTGTGATAGTCCAAAACCGTTATGTTAAACGTGGATAGCCAGGGCTCTGCTTGAAATTTCTCCCTGTCCCCTTTTTTCACTGGCAGTACAGGCATTCCTTAGGGAGTCCTGCTTGGCCTAGTGCCACAGAATATGAGCCTTGAACAGCAAAGCAACGGGCTGCAGATGGGTCTTTCCAGTCCTGTCTAAAGCACAGCCCTGCACAGTTCAAATCCCTGTGCCACAAAGGCTTCACAGGTATTTAAGTACCTACACTGGTGCCGCGCACCACTGTACCCTCTTGCAGGTACTCTTGCTATTGTTCATCTGTTCCTTTCACTGTGTCTGTGTCAGATCATGGTGATACTAGCTTTTTTATATATTCTCAAAGTTTCTTTTCTCACTAAGGTTCTTTTCTTCCAGAAAGAACAGAACTGGTCTACATGCAATCAAATGCACCACATCTTGTCTACTGTTAGGAAAATGGCTGTTATAAATATATGGTGCATGGTGAAAATTGTTATGATGGATAGCTGCAGTTCACACTTCTCACTCAGTAATGCATTTTGACTGTTCAGTGTCAGAGGCTGAAATATTTCCTTTTTAATGAGGTCAGATATTTTTAATGTAGATTCTACAGAATTTAGATGATTCACAAGGTATGCTAACCATTTATACTCCATGGAAATAAGCAGGACATAAGAGAGGGCAATTGCTTTATTGCTCTGTCTTCAGTAGTGGAGTTTCTGAACGCAAGAGCTCCAATTTTGAGTCAACTGCAGCTCCGCACAATTCAAGATCTGCAGAGTGTGATTCTGAAAGGAGTATGGGTGAAGGTTTCCTGATGAGAGCAGGATGAGAAGGCAAAAGGTATTGCAACGAGCTAATTAAAATCAATGCCAGGAGAGATCTCTCTGATGCCTGGGTGGTGAGCAGCCAGCTGGTGTCTTCATTACTTAGACTGCTGGTGACAAGCTAGATATAAAATTGCAGAGTACCTAGTTTAATTTCAGCTGCAAAGAAAGTCTTAGCAAATCACTGGAGAAATGGACTGGGAGGAAAGACCGTAGAGGCTCAGTCTGACAGCTTGATATTTGGACAAGCAAGAGTGTACCAGAGGAGAAGACTTGGGCTCTTGTGAGCTTAAAACCTTTTTCTTTAAGAGCAAAGGGAATGAATAAAATAGGGTGAACTTTGGTTTCAGAGAAAAACAATCAATGTGGCTGACTACTGCTGTTGTAAAAGGTTTGACTTGTATCCCAGTGGAACGCTGTTGATTTCACACAGGCAGTCTTATTTTCCACCCAGAAGAACGGGATCCTTCCTCTAGCAGCCTCAGTGTGTGTCAAGCTATGGGATGGATGGAAGGCAATGTTATTGGTGCTAATGGCTGCTCTTCAATTTTCTTCTTTCAAGGAATTGCTTGCAAGCTAGAAAAATGTTTCAGCATTAGCTGTGAGCTGTTATCAGACTTGTGCAGGTTGCAGCTTTTATAGTTAAGGATGCAAAGCAGCGTTCATTCAAGCGTTGGCTTCATATCAGAGCTGGGCAAAATTTGTGGGCACATTTCATTGCAAAAATATATGACATTTTCATTGCTTCTTCATGTCAGTTCATACAGGTGACTTCTGTCAATAAGATTTTGATAGCCCCTGCCTTGGAGGGAAAAAAAAGCAAGTATGACATTAGATTCAACTCCCCATTTCAGAGGGAAGATAAAGAGGAGAACTGTGTATTAGCAGAACTTCTCTTCATCACATAGTTTGGAGACAAGGTCTACAGCTTTCTTTTACCTCCATGGTGCTCTGTTAAATGTTCACTCAGCTGTAATAGTGCAGTAATTGTGGTGAAAAAAAAAGGGAAGAACAAAAAATGGCGGGAGTTGAGGAAGTATTGTTTCAGTTCTGCAGTGATGACGTTTTACAAAGGTCAAACTAATAATTGTTGTCCAGGTACTTTAATGTGATATGAAAACATTTTTTGATACATAAAAAACTCTTCTTCTGTTACAAATAAGTCATCCAGTAAAGTGCATTTGAAAGTCATAATAAAATGTAATTTTAATATACCAAGATATCTCCTTTTATTGACTTACCAAGACTGGAATTCAGAATTATTTTAATGTTCTCATCCCTGTTAGTAGAAGAGTTTGAAAGATGGCTCTAATGTAATGTCATGTAGTGTAATATGTCTGGCCACAAGGAAGTGGGAAGCCTTTGATTTATTTTGAAATTCTTTTTGCTGACTCAAAGTAAAAGTAAGGTGAGATGGGAGATATAAATCACTGTTTTGGGTTTGAATTACTCTTCTGTTGGCATCTTAACACACAGAAAAGATATGACTGGTCCAGGATAGATACTTAGAAATGTATACAGTTGATTTTGAAGGAAAAATAAATATGTGGAATTGAGCTTAGCTAAACTTTGACCAACCGGAAACATAGTTTGTGATAAGATCTTTAAAATATGCATATTTGCTGTGTCACAAATCAATGTTAAATAATTTACATTCCTTTTTTATCTTTTTAGAGTTGTATGAAATCTATGTTCATTTTGTGAATGGAGTGGTGGCAGAACTGAAAGGCAAGGTGTAATAGACAATAAAAATTAACTGATTAAGTCCTTTTACTTTTCCTAGGATTAATAAAGTATCTCTTAAGGTAAGGTTGGACTACTGTTGTCTAGAGGGACAGAAAAAGGTCTGGAAACTGAAGGAACAGAGGTAGTTTCTCGTCCTTATTTCACTTCTGTGAACTGCAAGAGAATATAACAGTTTTGCAAACCTGAGGTTGCTGCTGAGGCTGTATGCATGGCAATCAAGGGAGCAATTACAGTTAAACAAAACCTGGTGCCTGGCACACTGTGAGGGAGTCGGGTTTGTTTGTGTTTTCACCTAGCTTATGCAGGTAGTAAGAAATGACCAACTGTTCCTGTGTGCATTTTCCCTCTACTTAGCAAAAGATGTTTGTATAGTGCCTAATAAAAAAAAAATAAAAAAATCATCATGGCAACCATTGCAGATATCTTAAGGATTGCAAAGGAGTGCAAAAACAACAGGGAATGGAGAATCCTGAAACACTATGGTTGTTTGCAATGATGTTATCTCTAGCAGGAGATTGAGTTTTTATTCCTAGGTCTTTTCTAGCTGAAATTGGTAGGCTTCCCTATCAAGAGGATAAAATTGGGCAAATTACACTTGACGTTGTGAGAGGGAAAGCTTCTTCTTCAATCTGCTAAGCGTAAATGTGGCTCTATTTATTAAGCAGCACCTTTTAAACAAGTAGCACAGCATATCATTACAGGTAAAGAGCCCTGAATAAACAAGTGAGACATCTTCAGAAGAGCAAGAATGTGTGCCAAGCTTCGCTAAGTTGCAATGCCAGCAAGTTATTAGCACCTCAGAACTGCAGACGTATATGTGAAAATTAACGCTAAGCAGGTGTTTCCAGAAATAAATCCCCTCAATTACTTTGATAAAAACCTGACATCGAAGCAGGACTTTCTTTGCCCATTTGTCACACTGGCAAACTGGTCAGGATTCATCCTTTTTGACTGCGCATTCAAAAAGGTAAGTGTGTAGTCGGCAGAGGGAGGGGACAATACACAAGCGCACGTAATGTGGGCACTTAAAGCAGCTGAGCTGCACTGTCCCCCATAGAGGTGCCTGTGTCTCTTGACTGAGTACAGAGGGAGCATTGGTACCAACCATTAGTAGCTAGCTTCTGGGGTTGGAGGTGATCTGACTGCTTATGGCTTCACGGCAGTGTCCAAGTGTGTTGTCCTGGTCTTCTTTTCAGTAATGCAGAAGACCAGGTGAACAGAGTTGTCGGCATTCAGTTTATCCTTGTGTACATCCAGTCTCACGACTAGCAGCCTGAGCTCTGCCAGCTATATTGACTAGCTCCCTTTTACAGTAATAGTGTTCTAGACTGCTAGTTCAGGTGTCAGCAACATAAGTTTCTGCTGCTGAATTTAAGTATGATGATAACAACAACTCTGATTTTAACCAGGTGAAGTTAGGTGGCATGTATCTTAGTATAGCAGAGATGAGTTGATGTATTTGTCTTCGACAGACACATAGCTCCCAGGATGTAGTACACGAGAACCCTCCAAGCTCTATTGCACAAATCCTCACTACATCCATCTAGGGTAGGGCAGAGATGCTTTCACACAAAGGAACAGAGAGCACCAATCTGTTGGTGTATCCAGTAAAGCCCATGGTCCATAAAGGCCTAGGTCTTTAAAATCTGTGTAGCTATACAAACACAACACTACGTTAGTGAAGTGTCCTTCAGTATGATTAATTAGTTTATGCTTGATGACATATTCTTCAAGTTTTCCTCTGGAATGGTGGGAAATGAAACCAGGGCCACATGCTGTTCATGAGCAAGTCATCTTGTGAACTCATCCAGATTCTCTTTCTCTCAGACTTTGGCAACCATAAATAACTTCTTCATGGCTGGAAAACAGCTTTGTCTTCATGTCTTGGGACAGTTCAAACTTGAGTTTTTTAAGCTCTGCAAACTTTTCCATGGTAGTGTACAAGCAAGGCTCAAGTACAGCTCCAATTTTAGCTGTAGTTGTTGTGCTTGATCAACAGTAGAAAAAATATAACTTTCTGATTTAAATCAGCAAATCTGATTCTGAACACATACAAGAAGCAGATCTGTAGAGCAGATGTGTGGTGTTTGGAGTCTTTTTAAAGCTAGATTATTCCACATAGAATAAAGTAATACTGTAAGTTGCCTGGTGCTAACAGTTACATATCTCTCTTCTCTCAAAGGAGACTACAAAGCCTGTCAGTGTTCAAGAGGTATTTAAACAATGCCCTTAATAATGTGCTTTAACTTTTGGCCAGTCCTGAACTGGTCAGGCAGTTGGACTAGCTGATTGTTGATCTCTTCCAACTGAAATATTCTATTCCATTCTACTCTATTCCATTCCATTCTATTCTATTCTATTCTATTCTATTAATATTTTTGCTGTAATACATGTGTTTAATTCTCCCAGTTCAGAACTTTAGTGCTTGCATATGATCAGGGTTCAGTGCTGGAACCAATAATATTTTCATCAGTGACCTGGATGACAGGACAGAATATACCTTTCACATGTGTGTAGATGAAATCAAATCAGGGAGAATGGTTGACATGGTGGAGGGTAGGATTGCCACTCATGTGGATCTTGACAATCTGAAGAAATAGGTTGACAAGAACCTCAAGAATTTCAAGAAAGACAAATGATTTTAGGCGCCCAGTTAATATATATCAACAAACTCCAGAAAATCCGGCTGAGGATAGTTGAGATAGCTGGGAAACCGGAGCATACGATGCACAAGAAGATGGAAATTACTTTGTTTAGGCCGGAGTGAAAACTGAAGGTGTGCAGAGGAACTTCTGTCTTCTGTTGCTTGACAGGCTTTATGGAAAAGACAAATCTAGACTCTTCTTGAAGGTGAATGGAAATAAGTCAAGAGGCAAAAGATACAAGTTGGTATATGGGAAACTTTGATTAGACAAAAGGAATGTATTTTTCATCATGAGGATGGTCAAATACTGAAGCAGGGATCCAGAGAGGTTGCAGAATCTCCATCCTTGGAGACAAGCAAGTAATGGATAGACAGAGCCTAGAGCATCCCAATGTAACTGGACCTGTTTTGAGCAGGGGACCAAAACAGATGGCCTCTAGGTATACCTGCCATCCTGAGTTTTCCTATGATTGCACTCATTAGAAACAAGGCCTGGATGATTTTCATTGTCTGAATATACCAAAGAAATGTAGGTTAACTCTTTCAAATGTGAGTGCCAGTAGGACACTGAAGGAGACTAGTAGGATTCTGACTTCAAATATTAGATCATTTAGAGGGTGAGGAAATACTTGTCATAGCAAGACCAAGCTTACTTTCAACCCCAGCCAAGCCTAACCTCCGCCTTTTCATTTGTGTTTTCTGTATGAGCCAGAAAAAAAGTAACCACATTCAAAGGGTATTCAGCAGTCCTGGGACAGGCCAAGACTTCATGTCTGGTTTTGCTGGATGAAGCTAATGTTTCCTAAGGACAGTATGGACACTTTCATTTCAGGACTCACTTCATAGTATAGATGGAGGAAAAAACCGCCATCCTGTGGTCCAAGTATGTTTTCTGAAGGCCTAAGGCTCAGGTCCGTGTTTCACTCTAGTACAGCAGTTCATGACTTAGCATGGTGATTATTTCTGCAATTTTAAGCATCTGATCAGGTTTATTATATTCAGTGCTTAAGAATAAGGATTCTTTTAAGCACTATGCTAAACTAGAGCTTTAAAAGCTCATGCCTATGCAGCAGTTATAACGGGATTCAGAAGTGTCTCACACAATGTGCTGCTATTGGAATACCATTACCACAGCTATCTATTAAACCCTGGGGTGTCCAGGTGGCTGGTTATCACTGTGTGTTTTTGCTCAGAAGCTATTAAAATTGTTAAAGGGCAGTTTTCTTCCTGCCACTGGCTCAATTATATATCTGTTTTATAGTCTTCATCAAAAAAGAAAGATGAAGATGCACAAACAGAGTAGTCAAGTTTAATGGTTGTAAAAACAGACACTTGAATATATATCCCTTGAAGAAATTTGGTGTATACTTGATTTTATTTATTTTCCACTAAAACTGTCTCTGACTAATAGCTATTAATTAGCACTGTGATGTAGTATACTAGCAAGGTCATGTGTGGTTAGCTTAGATGTTTCTCAAAAATTAAGTTTGTGGCTACATCACAAAAGAAATTCCATTTCAGCCTGAAACTTCAGCTGACAAGTAGTGATGATGCATATAAAAATTTACTGCTCTTGTAGATTGTTGAGCTGAGTTTTCAGTTACCTGATGACACTTCTGTGTTGCTGAAATTGTTGGTTTGCAGGATTCTTTGATAAGGCTGTATATTTTGTTGGCGTTTTAAAGGAGGAAGAAGGATTCCACCCCCCCCACCCCCCAAAAAAAATCATGCTGATGACAGGTGCTGTTCATGAATGTCATGTATGTGCCATACACTACTGTGTATTCTTATTTAGTTTTGTTTCCACACCACACAAGAATGGAAACAGGTGTAGTGAGTCTACAGTTGGGAAGGTTTATGAATGTGAATGAGAAAAGTTTAGTCAGACAGGGAGTAGCTTTTATTAGATCAATATGCATGCCCCCTAACAGGTCTGGGTTTGGCATTTGATCTTTGTTTCTTTGTGTGTATTTTCTATCCGTATTAGCTGGTTTAGTGAAAGGTATTAACTTGCTTGAGAAAGGTGAAGGAAAAATTAGAGAATTATCTGCAGTATGGAATTTCTGTAAGGACCTTATTTATGGGAACTGGATGATATTGCTCCTCTCCCTCCATTCCTAACTTCTTGGCCTTAGACTACAGGGTGATCTGGGGAGCTGGGCAGCTGACCGCTGAAATGGCTGGTGAGAGGACGCTGGGGTTCCCTGTCAGTCAGCTGGCAGAAGAATGGGCAACTTGCCCATGAAGAGTCAACACAATGCTAGAGGATACAGCAGGGCTTTCAAATCAGACTGTTCTCAGTATAAAACTGACCCATCAGAAATTTCTTCAACTGTATTAAGTTGTATAGTTGTCTCCTGATTAAATCTCTCCAGGTCTTTGTAAGATTTTCAGAGAGGCAGAAAGAAGAATGTTTGGTTAACTTCATATGTGAAGCCTGTGGCAGAGGCAAAACAGTAATATCTGGATACCCAGGTCTATTTCTTCAGCACTGTTCTTCTTTCACTGTATCCTATGGTACATCACTATTTAGTAACAATTAAAAAGCTGAAATATTTGCCCGGCATCCCTGAAAGCTGCTCAAATTCTGATCTGAGTACCAAAGGCCGTATGTTTCTCTCTAAAGACAGATTTTA
This sequence comes from Cariama cristata, assembly GCF_000690535.1. Lineage (NCBI taxonomy): Eukaryota > Metazoa > Chordata > Aves > Cariamiformes > Cariamidae > Cariama > Cariama cristata. The sequence goes on along the minus strand of NW_009637294.1, from coordinate 51,977 downwards.
AAAAACCTTCTACATGCACACAGAGAAATAGTCCAAAATTACCAGGAAAGGGGACTAACCACCTACATCCACTATTACTTCAGTAGTTGGGGACTTGACTAGAAAGGGGACTACCTTCACTACTCCGCTACACCTACCTCCACGCTCCCTGAGTAACAGGCTTTGAACAGAAGAGTCTAACAGCTAGGTGCATCATAGGCAGCTCCAGAGCTCTGTCCTGCCATCACCATAAAATGTTGACATCAAACCTGAGCCTAGCGTCAAAACAAAAGATTTCCAGGAAGAAGGAAGAACATTCTTGCTTCTTCTACCTTTTACAACCCAAAGAGCGAATGACTACCATTTCTATATTCTGAAATACATCCAGAAGGATTGTCCATAACAACTAATGCAATAATGCGAGGGGCTAGTTGATTTTTTGTTTTGAAACAAAAAAAAATTGAAGGATATCTGACCTGTAGTGAAAAAATTCAAAATGTTATTTTGAAATTGAGCATATAGTTCACTGTTAACTAGAATATTGGATTCAAGAAGAAATTATTTGGTATATACTTCTTTCTTTCCTGCACGAGAAATCTGATTTTTTTCCCCTTGTCTTTATTTTCATTCCAGCTTAAGTTAAATCCATTTCAAAACACTGCATTTTGCTTTTGAAAGAATGTCCAGGTTTCCTTTGTCTCAAGCAGCTATAGCTAAAATGTATTTTACCAGTAGTATAGGAATATTATGGCAAAAAAATGAATATGAACAGTGTATAGAATTGACACATCAATATGAATTTAAGTAGCAGAGAGACTTGTATTGAATTTTTCCTCAGTACAAGGATCAATAATTTGTCTGTTGACAAATTTAAAATGACTGTAAGTGGCAAACAATCTCATTCTCAGTTCTCTGAAAGATGATACTTTCAGTAGACCCATGACTCCAGGTTGTGAATATGTGCATGTTACAGACCCCTTCAGTCTCTGCTCTGCAGGAGACTACTGTATTTGGCATGTTTTTACATTGCCACTCCATTTGTAAAGCATGTGCTGCATGCTATAGTGCTGGAAGCCTGTCATTCAATTTTGTATTAGGAGTCATCATCACCAAAATATATTGGGGTTGCAGATGAATTCACCTGTTCCTTCAAATCCTGAGTCGGGCTCTAATGAGACCTCAGGTGATGGTAGTAACTGCAATACAGTTAGCATGGCATGTGTCATAGGCAGTGTGCTGCATCAACCCAGGTCAGACTGAAAAGACGAAAAAAGCTTTTATTTTCTCTAGAACATATTAAGGAAAAGTGTACAGTATTTTATTTTCCACTACTCCTGGATTTGTCTTGGTGTCAACCTTAACTTTACCAAATGCAAAACCTGTGGAGAGTCATTTTAATTCTAAAATTGTCCTCAATCTGCTAAATACTGATGACAGTACACAAGTGGCTACCATCTTAACATCCAAGCAGCCTGAGTAAGACACAAAGCACTTTACCAATGTGTTATGTACTGCTGGAATGGAATTCAAAGTGTCTGAGTGTATAAATTGAAAACTCATTCTGAAGAATTGCTTTGCTTTGCTAGACTGAGTATATGGTAAAAACAACCAAGACATTCAGGAGACTTACCACTGCAAATGAATGTAGTAATGTAATTCGTGCTGTATAAGGCAGACTTTAGTCTTGATGGATGGTGTTTGGTTGGTATTAAACTCTCATTTGCAGAATGGGAAATTCCTTAAGGAAACAAAACTTCTTGCCAAAGCTGGCAATGTGAGTGCACAGCGATTAACAGTGTGCCAAATCATTGACTAATAACTTAGATAGTCAGCCAACACAGCCACCAGTTGGTTTGAAAACACCATGAAAGCAATTTGCGGATGCCTTCTAAATTTCAAGTGGGACTGTATAATTAATTGCCAGTATAATAAGCCCATCTTTAACTCGAGCTGTTTCTTAAAAAAAAAAGCTAGAGAACCCTCACCTGAACTGAGAAAAGCTAATCTTCCTCCTCTGCTCACCAAGGACAAAGAGTCATCTCCATTTTCTCTTTGTGCAGAACATTATTCAGGGACTAATTGTGCAATCCTTAACTAACTTTTCATACAGTCCCTCCTTAAGCAATTTACTGGGACCTTTTCTTGGGTGGAGATGATGAGATTATGCTGACAAGAAAGAAAACGTACTACATATTCTGTGTGACACACTATCTCTGCCAACTCATCTCAGTCTTCTAGTATGTTAGCGGCAGACACGTCTCAGCTCCATTTATCATCCCTTCTGCAGCAATGCCTTCTGTAATAGCTGGAGATGTGATGGTGGCTTGTGTAGCCCATGGTGTTATTTGACACTTACTATGTCCTGGGGATTTCTCTGTTCTTGCCAAAAACAAGAGTGCAGAACGTGATTCGTGGTCACCTTTATCTCAGGACTGGAGGGGTGCAGACAGCTGCAATTTGTATAAAGGTTTATGAAGTGCAGTGCTGCAACTGATCATGTTCAGCATATAGTGTTGACACAGGAGAATAAGACAGCTGTAGCCTTTCTATGTCCATAGGTACCCCAAAAAAGAATCCAGCTTATTTTATGCACTCTGTTCAAAACCATTTCAGGATGGTGCATGGTGGGAAGGCAATGAGATTGAGGAAGAGCTGAGTGGTCCAGCAGGTTAAGTTGTGGCCTTTGAAGAACTTTATCCTCTCTCTGCTGGTTTCTGAATGACTTTTGGCCAGATTTCTCCCAGACCTCTTCACGGTTATGGGCTGTGTTTTTCAAGATGTATTAGTGGTTTGATCACTACCGATGCATAATCCTTCCTCATTTACTTTCTACCTTCCCTAGTCCCAGAAAAACAAGCGTATCCAAGCACAGTAAGCCAGATTGGATGGTGCTGGGTTAGAGATGGGAAAGTCAAGAAGTATCTGAATATTCATATCTAGCTGTTTCTTCTACCAAGGCAAAAGCTATTACTTGAGTTGGAAGAACAATAATGCTACTCTCAGATTTAGTAAGCAATGGGAAAGTACCTGCACCTGTCTGACATTCTCTGATAGTAACAAAGTAAATTGGAACAGAGAAATATACTGAATGGATGAGCCTCAGATATAGCCCATTTTGGGTGTCTTTCCTAGAGTTTACATAAGGAAATCTCAGTTTGTGAAGTTATCATGTCTTAAAATTAAGAGCTAGGAAGGAGTCGGGATCTCCAGAGTTTCCTATGAAACGAAAACCAAATAATATGTCTGTCTACCTGAAATACAAGTTCAGCTGTTGGTTTTTTGTTTGTTTGGGTTTTTCCCCCCCATAATTATGGAGTAGTTAATTGCAGCTATTCAATATTTCTTTCTGATCTTAAACTGAAAGTATTTAGCAAAATTTAACGTAATTTGAGTTTCATCTCAGAAAATTTGAAATGTCAGAGTTAAAATATGGCAATCAATCAAAATTGTTATAATAGACACTTTCTAAATGCTTCACTCTTTAGTTAATTTCTAAAATCTAGTTAGGCTTAACACTCTCCAAAATATTTATGGGAAAATATTAGACTTAAAAGGGAAGATATATGATTGTGCCAACATCAGTCTTATGAATTCACAAGCTTTCAGTCAGAGTCAATATTGGGCATAGAGTCTTTCAAAGCCTTAGTGAGATAATGGTAAATTATCATCATTTCATATATAAGGAAAGTACAGTTAGGTATTTGGTCACAAAAGGAACAGAGCTGTCTAATACAGTTCTGGGCCAGGAGGAGCACCAAAGGCAACCTTCAAGCTGAGCATGGGCTGGGGCCCCTTATGAGGCAATAGGACTCTTGCAGGACTGAGCTGAAGCCTATGAGATTATTCTTTGCTGTTTCAGTTGATTTAAATACATTTGCTGTAGGATTTTAGCTGCTTAATTTACTATTTTCAAGGGGCACACAGCAACTGAAAACAAAGCATTATAAGGATTTTTTTTCTCTCTCTCTTTTATATTGTTATTCTCTTTAAAATAGAGTTCCCCAACAAGAAGAGTACAGTCTTCACTCAGGCTAAATGCAAGTGTCCCATTTAATACAGAAAGCACCTATTCTACATCTGAAGTTGGTTATGAGATCTTGAGTTGAAATAATTTCTGCTTATGCAGCCCTTCTAGAATGGTAATAGGAGTGTAAAATGCTGCCCTTATGACTTAGGCTTAAATATCACAAAGGTTTTGGCCAGTGTGCACAACTAACTAGAGAAAGAAATTACTCATTGTGTCCTTCACTCCCATGCAAGAGATGAGCATTCCCAGGAAACATCTGTCAGAGTTGAGAAAGGCTTGGAGAAACAGGGCTTTATTTGGGAGCTTAGTAACAGATTAATAGGTCTGGCTGTCAGGAAGATTCCCCTGAAACCAGTATAAACTTTTCTAATTGATTCCCATTGATCCTACATATGCCTTTCTTGCCTCACTGTGTATACTTCCTCTTTGTTCACTACCTTCACATACTTATTGCTAGTCATGTTCCTCATTATTCATTCCCTCCAGGATCACACACAAAATTGAGATCCTAATTCCTTCTAAATTTACTTTCCCATCCATTTTTAGTTCTTACTGATTTTTTTTTCCCAATAGGAACTTCAATATCTATGCTGCAGATTATGGACAAATATCATTATGGTAATAGTCCTGTTTATACACTGGTTTTGTAGTTTAGGAAAGTTTGTGTAGTTCAACGTAACCCTGTACGTCTTTCTCTCAACAAAGAGCAGAATAGGCATGTCAATTCAGGTAATATACCCTTAGTTTCTGACTAACCTTTGCATTTTTCTTGCCTTTCCAAGTATTACTGTTTGCATACAGAAAAACAGAGCATTTCATGCTTTTGATCTTTTCCTTTTGATTTTTACCTACATCGAAAAAAATATTTTTTTAATCTGAATGAATAATGCGCATGGAAAATATCTTGGTTTTGTAAAATATTCACTTTTGGGCAAGCACCGAAATCCTGAAGGTTTTTTACCTACATAAAAAAAATATTCAAAAAGTGAATATTTTAATTATTTTTGGGAGAGAGATTAGGAGACATGACGGGGAGACAAGATCCTCCAATCAGTTCTAAGCCTCATTTTCATCTGTTTCTGATCTTTGTGGATTACCTCTCCATTACGTCTGGTATATACCCAAGAAGGATTTAGAGCTCTGTGATTATATCCCTAGATATGTGATTTCCTTGATCATTAATGACAACATCACTGCCTTACAAAATTATTCAACAGACCAAATGAATACACACTTAACCTTCTGGGTTCTGGTGGACATCTTCAAGACATGGATATTTGGGCTGTACCACCTTGGAGTCTCATAACACTACCTGGGATGTAAGAGTTTCCCTTTGTAACAATGTCAGTGCTTCACACCCTGCAGGACACATGGATTTGATATACTCTCAGACTCTCATATTTCTCTTACTTACCTCTTCAACTTGTCACTATAGTAACTCTTGCTCCTCTCTGTAGGCAGATCTCATGTTAATTAATGCCTCTACCTGGAAAGGATCCTGCGATAAAGAGAGATGATTTGTGTTGTTAACAACTTGAAGGCAGTAAAATAACCTTCTGTGGTCTTATGTACCAGTCTGCAGAACAAATATTTAATGTTTCCTCTGTCCCCAGAGAAAGTCAGTCTCTTAGGTCTCCAGTTTCTCTAAGTAGAGTCTGTTTTGCCCATGACTGTAATTGCTGAGTGATGCCACTGTTCTTATCTTGACCCACAAACTTTTCATTATATTTTCTCTCCCCTGTCCAGCTGAGGAGAGAGAGTGATAGAAAGGCTTGGTGGGCATCTGGCATCCAGCCAAGGTTAACCCACCACAGAGACAAGCAGAAAAAAGGTGTTTCCAGTGATGATCAGGTGGACCAGAAGTTTAATAGGCAGTATTTTTCATCTGGTTTCCTTTGGTTTTACCTGGATTCATGTAGTTTCCATTTCCCTTCCTTGTATTTCTAGATAGTACTTATGATGAGAAATGTAGACCTAGATGCAACCTGCCCAGGAATTTGCATTGATTTAAGACCCAAACCCAGCTTGTGTTATTCAGAAGGATAAAGAACTAGACTCTCCTCTGCAGGGTAGACCAAAAAGACAGCTTATCTGCATGTTTGCCAGACTTAGAGTTTGATTTAAGCAGGTGTGGAAGTTTGGATCCTGAGGGTTGGGTCTGCTCTCTAAGAAGCCTTGAATTTTCAATATTAGTTAATGTATGTTGACGCTGTGAGATTTTTAATACTGCTGCTGTATTGCCTCAGTATAAATAAAAACTCATTAGTTTTATAATACAAGTAAATCCTACTCATGCCAGTATGGTTGATCAAAGACCTTGACACCTACAGAACAATAAGGGAAAGCAGAATAAGCCACTTGTTTTTAATATCGTTTACTGGGGAGCCTGGGAACAAAGTGGATGCTAATCTCCTCATAGCATTAGGTACTGTGACTTGCACTGGGTCTGACAGGCCAGGGCTTGGGTCACACTTGGGTCGATGTTGTTGAACCTAGAAGAAGCTGTGACTTGAAAGATATTTTTGCCAAAGTTGGCAGTGTGGCAGTGGGCTATTCTGTGTATTCCCAGCATATTCAAGTCCATGGTGGTTTGACATATACATCACACACAAAAGTTATGATGGTCAACATAAGCAACATTAGGACAAAAGATTAAAAGTGGGCCTTTCCATAGAGTGAATAGAAAGGCTGAGTATCAAAGATCTCAGGAATGGCTTTTCTTGCACTTTAACTTTGAATTTCAGTGTTTTTTTCCTTACTGCCACAATCTTAATACTAAAATATAATTTTAAACTAAACATAAATTTGTGTTTTTATATACCTCATTTTTAAAAATGACATGGTAGTGCCTCTAGGTTACTCTAGCAAGTAATATATCCACTATTGCTCCTGCCTGACGGTGTTATTAACCTACCGTGTATGAACACAGTCTGCTTCTAAATCATAGCCAAGTCCTGCACAGTCTTCCAGATCTTTAATTAACATCAATGAGCAATGGATAACACTTAATAAAGGTTTGTCTCTCTTCTTCTTGTAGCCCTGGTGTTATTCAGCTGTGCAATCCATGGGAGGGAATGATAGACTGAATGTTGAAAGTCTTGAGTTGCACTCTCGCATGGTTTGCATGTGATCTGAAAGAGCCACACTATCATCTTGAGCTCCATTTTCCCTACTTGTAGGATAGAAGTCAGTCACAATCATGTTAAACTCCTTGATAAAGGGCTCTGGAAAAGATTCATCTCAAAATTATGTGTTTAGAACGTATTTGTCCACATAAAATCTCTCAGTACACTCAGCAGCACTCTAGTCACTGCAACCAGTGAAGTTTAGAATGTGATTCACCTGAAAAAAATAAGATTTCCACCATAAAATGAGTCCCCATTAAACAGTTTCAGCCCCAGCAATCAGCTCTACTCACACTGTAAGTCTAAGGTTACTTGCTCATACGAAGATATTTACACAGTATATCCCTACACCCAGTTAAAACCCACTGTTCAAATGATTATATTAGTTACAACAGAGTGAGTGAAAACTTACTGGTTGTTTGGAGCACAGACTATCCTTTAACATGTCCGGACAGTCCATAGTATATCGGAGATATAAGGAGAGCTCTCAGACTGCTATAATATTTAGTGCTTTGCTTTATGGAAAATTGCCATATTAACTTCTGAAATAGTTTGTTTTAATCACAGCTTGAAATTAATGTATTTTTGGATATTTGGATCCAAAATCATAGAAAAATTTTGTTGGAAGGATTTCAGGAGCTCATCTGATCTAATACCCTAAGCAGACTAGTGCCAACTCCAAAATTACATTACATTTCCCTGGACCTTCTCCAATCAGGTTTTGAATATCTCCAAGGAGACATATGCCACAACCACCATTTCTGAGGATAACTTATTCCAATGTTTGATCATGCCCATTTTTTTTTTTCTTTATGTCTACTCAGAATTTCTCTTGATGGAGTCTGTGACCACTGCCTCATCTTTCCGTGAGCACCTCTGAGACAGAGTCTGGCTCCATCTTCTCTACATCTTATCGTTGTGTACTTGGTCTTTTCATATTATGTATATTCAGCCACACTGCAAGATATACTTTATTTTCACTCATGGAACAGACATGTTCTTAACTAATAATGTTCATATTTGCAAGGTAGTAAAACAATATGGTGATAGGTTGGAAAAATTCAGACATTTTCCACTGACAAATACATCTGAATAATTATCAGTGAGTTTCAGGCTTCTGTTGAAAAGACTTCTTCCATCAAGACATTTTGAAGACTATCTGTGTCGGCTTCTACAGGAGGAGTTGCTGATGGTAATCATCATCTGTGCATTTTCAGCATGGATACTTAGGAAATTACTGAGCACTCCTTAATATTTTTGTTCTTTCTGGCATTTATGAAAATTAGTGAACTGTGAAATGAAGAAAGAATTGGTAAAAAGGGTCACAGTGTCTTTTCCTGTGATCTGCAAAGCTAGGCACAGATGAATCAAATAACAAAGGAATTGAACTCATGTCATTCTTTTTTGTTATGAATCCTTAGCTGTTGTGAGTGAATGAAGTAATCTAAATTACTGATTCAAACAGTCCTGAAAGCATCTTCTTTATGAAATGGGAGACAGATACAATAATATGGCAGAAAGCACACTTTCTCCACTATATATAGATGTGTTACGATGCTGAACAATGTTTGCAAGACAGTCTCAGTCTTTACCCAGTCTCTTGGTTGTTGAGATATTCATACTACCAAATAAAACAAGCTAGAACCTTCGAGGGCTAATCTTTCCCACAAAAAGGGGGTGGCTATAACTAGTTTGCCTGCTGGGAATGGTTTTTGGCACGTCCTGTTTTTCACATCATTCCAGGCAATGGTTGACTTAGAGCAAACAGAGGCTAGAGAGCATGCTAGCAATTAAACAGTACAAATAATCATGGACTAGTTCTTGAACCTGAGACCTAATCCTGTTTATTTGCTATTGTGTACATGTCTTTGAGTATTCAGAGAGCTGCCCTTGTCTTCTGACAAGTCTGGAGACATTTTTTTCATTTCCAAGGCTTTCAGTACCTTTCATTCTGATAGACAATTGTAGTATAATGAATCATTGGCTTTCTGTGGCTTCCTTTGTCATCACATGAATTGCAAAGCTGTGGTTTAATACACATTCTCCCATTTCGCTGATGCAGCAGACAGCAGGATTTAGAACATGTCAAAGCTTCATCGCAGCTTTACCTGTCAGATGAGTCTTCCTGCTAGGGCACATAAGTAAATTTACACCTAAAAACTTTCTTACCAGAAACAGTACAGTGTCATATGTTGCCTCACTTGGATGAAGTTAGACTGATGTTTTTACTGGCCCACTTCCATGCATATTCTGAAGTCTTCAAACATATCTGCTTCAAACTTGATAAAATGATGGGAGTGGATGATAAGTAGGTCCTTATTTACATTAAAATGTAAACTCAGATACTGAAGTTTAAACTGTACACTACCAGTAATTCTGCACACTTGTACAATCACATAAAAAATGTATAGCCATTGAAAACCTGTTATGGATGGGAGTAAGAGGTATAGCTCTGTTGTTGGGATTTTTTTTTCTCTCTTGAAAAAAGATGGCAACTTCCACTTAATTTCTACTTCATCATTTGAAAGAGTTGTTTTCCTCTGAGTTTTATATGTTTCATGTAAGTGTTTCAAGAATGAATTCAATGTGTTAGGAGTTTTACACTTGGAAAAAGGTAAAATTAAGGTAATTGCTCAGACAGTTTGGGTTTTTGGCTTGGATTTATTTTTGGATTGCAAAGTAATCTCTGGAGATATTTAGTGCTAACAGTGACCTGTGCGTGACTGCAGTTTATTTAAAATACCACTCTAAATGCAACCTTTTCTGTACAGTCACAGCATTGCTTTAAATTCCACGTGTTCGCCAGTAGCTTGATTATCTGTTCCAATATTTTTTCTAGAAATTCAAGCTAGTCTGAGTGGTCTTTAATTCTCTGGCTCAATTGTTTTAGCCTTTTTAAGAGATTTTTTTTTCCTGAACTCGAATAGAATGGAATAGACTATTTCAGTTGGAAGAAACCTACAATAATCACCTAGTCCAACTGCCTAACCAATTCAAGGCTCACCAAAAGATAAAGCGTGTTATTAAAGGCATTGTCCAAATGCCTCTTAAACACATGGGGGCAAGGGGCATTGACCACCTTTCTAGGAAGCCTGTTCCAGTGCTTGACCACCCTCTCAGTAAAGAAATGCTTCCTAATGCCAAGTCTGAACCTCTCCTGGTACAGCTTTGAACCATTCCCACATATCCTATCACTGGATAAGAGGGAGAAGAGCTCAGCACCTCCCACACCACTTCCCCTCCTCAGGGAGCTCTAGAGGACAATGAGGTCGCCTCTCAGCCTCCTTTTCTCCAAACTAGACAAACCCAAAGTCCTTAGCTACTCCCCACAGGACATTCCTTCCAGCCCTTTCACCAGCTTTGTTGCCCTCCTCTGGACACATTCAAGGACCTTCCCATCCTTCTTAAATTGTGGGGCCCAGAACTGCACACAGGACTCAAGGTGAGGCCACACGAACACTGAATACAATGGGACAGTTGCCTCTCTTGGCCATCTGGTTGTGCTGTGTTTGATGCATCCCAGGGTGCGGTTTGCCCTCTTGATTGCCAGGGCTCCCTGCTGGCTGTCGACCAGCACCTCCAGATCCCTTTCTGCAGGGCTAGTCTCCAGCCGTTCCTCTCCCAATTTATCCTTGTGCCCAGCATTACTCTGCCCTAGGTGCAGAATCCGGTATTTCAACTTGTTAAATTTCATCCCATTAATCGTAGCCCAATGCTCCAATCTATCTAGATCCCTCTGCAAGGCCTCCTGTCCCCCAAGAGAGTCAACAACACCTCCCAGTTTGGTATCATCACCAAACTTGCTAATGGTGTATTCAAGTCCTACATCCAGATCGTTGAGAAATATAGTGAACAGAACTGGCCCTAGAATAGAGCCTTGAGGAACACCACTGGTGACCAGTTACCAGTCAGGTGTAACCCCATTCACTACCACCTTTTGAGCTCTTCCCTTCAGCATTTTCTTCACCCAGTGCACTGTAAACCTGCTCGTCCCGCAGTTGGACAACTTGTCCAGAAGGATGCAGTAAGTATCAAAAGCTTTACTAACATCCAGAAAACCCACATCTACCGCCTTCCCTTCATCCACAAGGTGGACGACCCTGTTATAGAAGGATATCAAATTAGTTAAACAGGACTTTTGCTTTGTGAACCCATATTGACTGTGCCTGATTATTGCAGTATTCTTTAAACACCTTTCAACAGTACCCAGTATAATCTTTCCCATAATTTTTCCAGGAACCGAGGTTAGAATAAAAGGTCTGTAGTTCCCTATGTCTTCCTTCACACCCTTCATGCCCAGTAACGTTGGCTAGCTTCCAGTCAGCAGGGGCCTCCCTCGATTCTCAAGACCTGTAGTACAGGACTGAGAAGGGTCCTGCCATAACATCTGCTAGCCTCTTTAGAGCTCTGGGATGAATCCCATCAGGCCCCATGGACTTGTAAACATTCAGCTGATACAGCTGATCCCTTACATTTTCAGTGTCCACAAATGGAAACCAACGGTTCCCACACTTGTGGTCCTCTGACTCAGGGGACCAGGCAGCCCAAGGTCTATCAGTATTACTAAAGAATGAGGAAAAAAATGCATTGAATGCCTCCATTTTTCTTCATCCATATTAGTCAGGTGACCATCTTCAACAACTATCTGTTCAATGTTTTCTTTAGAACTCCTTTTGCTATTAACATACTTAAAAAAGCCCTTCTTGTTATTTGAAATAACACTGACCAGTTTCAACTCGAATTGAGCTTTGACCTTTTGTGTCTTCTCCCTGCATAAATGAACCACAGCTCTGTACTCTTCCTGCGAAGGCTGACCTTGCTTCCAGAGATCCTAGAATTTCTTTTCCCTCTTGAGCTCGATAAGGAGTTTTCTGTTCAGCCAAGCCAGTCTTCTGCCCCGATTGCTTGTCTTACAACACAGTGGAATTGCCTTGTTCCTGTGCTTCTAAAAAGTGGTTCATAAAGACTGACCAAAACTAGGTAACTATGTTCAAATTCACTGACACTAAGGCATGATCATATCTGTGCTGGCTGCTCTTATAGCGGATGGGAAGCACAGTTGCAGATGGCAAGGAGGTATCTGCAAGAAGTGGAACCAAGTCTGGAAGACCTTTACTGACTTTAAAACTGCCAGTGCCAGAGCCAGTTGTCTAGATCTCTAATGGGGTTTTTGTAAGATTCTGTTCATCTGGAAAGGCCTTTGCTGTGTAGGAAGCATCAAAGCTGTGTTTTCCTTCATGTAACCCAGATGTTCTGTCTTTGTTGATGATATTAATATAGTAATCATCTTGTCACAGCCTTCAGAACAGAGGCAGAGGTCCTCCATCACACAATGGTAACTCTCAAATAGGAATGGTCAAGATACAAGAAAACTTCAGTGATGTCACATGGTCAATCTTTTATAGACATAAAAGTATTTATTTCATAACTATAAAACTTTTGAATATAAGAAATTGTAGTGGAACACAGGAAATCCTTTCTTCTAGGCTAGTTTTTCACTTTCTTGTTATTCAGTTTCTATATCTAAAGAAATGGGAGATGGATGCTCTATTGTGTGTCAGTTGGTCCCCAAAAAAAGGCAGAGCTTAAAGCACCCCAATGCCCAAATACAAAGGAGCTCTTTCAGATTGCAAAGGAGGATTTAAATATCTCACGTCTATGTACATTTGTTATGGGCTGACTGAAAAACTGTGATCAAAAGCAGTCCCAAAGCTCTACTATAATCATCAAGATTTTGTTGAGCAAAGTGTTTAATACAGCCCTGTTGTCAGAGAAACTCCTAATTAAGCACACAAGACCAAGGGCAGTAGAAAAAGATTTATTACTTCATTTTACACAGGTGATCAAAGCTAATTAAGCAACTTGCCGAAAACCTGGATAAGCAGAACCGAACACAAATCTCTGTCACTGTGTACAAGGCCATCCATCGTTCCCCAGGCTTCTATGGATCAGGCCTTTTGCTGTTCACTGGTACACATAGCTGTGCTGCTGATTCAGAGGAGGGACAACAGGTAAGTAGAGCCAGCAAGGCTGAGACAGCAATTCCCATGAATAGATGTGATGTATCCAGCTGGGATGGAGGCAAAGAGGAAGTTGAGGAAGGATTAAAGCCTCTTAGTAACTTCACCCCCATATGAATTTAGCATCTACTCCACCGTATGCTGGAGTCCGCACCTCCGTAGAGCCCATGTTCCAGTTCTCTGTGATCTCTTGCAAAGGGCTATGCTGTGGATCATAACCATATAACATAGGTGTGAGGCATGGGAGCCAAATTCATTCTAGCTTAGCAGCCAGAGTAAGGTTCAGAAGCATCAAATTCCTTGCATTTGCTTTTCTCTGCACAATTCCTCATTTTTAAAACTGGGATAATGCTGACCTTCCTCACATAGGGGTTAAGAGAAATCCGTTAATGTTTGTGCAGTGAAATGAAAGCTAGAAGGCTAAGTGGTTGTTGTTTTTGCCAATAATTCATCACACGGAATGTAAAATTAGAGTTGACAATGACCTTTCTTTTCCTGAAGTCCTCTTTTGGACCACAGTCTGGTATCTCTTCTTCTGGCATAAAACCAGAATATATACATTCATAACAGCAGAACTGTTGTAGGTTTGCAGTAGTAAAAACTAAGCAGAACGTATTTTTTTATTAACAACTCTGATTATTAATCAGATATCAAAGTTTATGCAAATCCTTTCAGGCAAATAAATATTTTTCATTGCTGGCATAAAGCTGATGATAAATTAATTGTCCCTCATTTCCATAAACGTATCCAACAGTAGAATGTTTTTCCTAGGTAATGCAATTGCCTAGTAATTATTTCCTTGCCTTGCTGAAAATGAATGTAAGAGGGAGAGAGAGAGATAAATTTATGTATACACAAGAATGCAGGGGAAAACTTCCCTTGAATGGGTATAGGCCTTTATATAAGGCTTCACTAATGATTTCTGTATCAGCTACAAATTTTCAGGATCATAAAAGTAATTATGACTCTTGGTTCCAACTCCTGTCATAAATGAAGCTTTATTTTTATGTACACTTTTGTAGAGAAAAGTATTACTAATCTTAAAGTCAGCAAATTCTTTAGTGAAAACTTGGTACTTATATATCTATGGATATACAGCTTTGCCAAATATTCTCCTTGTTTTTTTTTTTCAGGGGCCAGGGTGAGGGAAGATCATTGAAACTTCTGCATAAAGGCTACAATATCTGACTGTGTTCTTTACATGCTGGAGAATTGAACTGTTGTGTTTACTTACATCCAGAGCCAATCTCTCCTTCAACCATTTCCTGTCTTAAAAACTTCTCCTTGAATCTTTGCTCTGAGAAGTAAGCCCTGAATTGCATAGTTGCAAAATCTTAGTGAAGACAGAAGATTTGCAGTATTACTTCAGTGTAGGTCCCCACAGCTGAGATTTATTGCAATTAGATAAATCAATGTGAAATTAAGAGTGTTTTGTCACTTATTAACTCAAATTTAATTTCTTGATTACTAAGTACCTCTTTTTGCATTGAAGGCAGACTCTGAGACACTGCAGTATAAGGTGGTGATGCTGGAAGCATAGAAACCTGCCTTTTTAAATTAAGCAATAGAAAGCAATGATATGTCATGATGAAAAGGCAAGATCCCAGACTGTATTTTGTCCATGGTCATAATCCCTAGAGCACCTCCATTTACATACTGTTGTCAGCAATTTAAGCTACAAGTAATTGACCAATGTCGACTTACAGTTATTCTCTCTAATTTATTGTTTTCCAACATGCTATTACTGAAAGTTATGACAGAAGAAACACATATGCTTCAGTCATCCGTATTGAAGACGTCTATTTCAATCCCCTTCACTCGTTTCAGGTATGGATCAGTTGAAAGCGCCATAAGAAAACTGTCTCCATTTGGACTGAATTTCTCTTTTTACGTTTCCTCAAGTTCAGGAATTTCCTGAATCTCTCAGCTGCCTTTAATGTAAGATTAGTCTGTAAAAATTAGAAATTTTGATATCCTGGGCATTGCTTTGACCAGTATCTCTCCATTGATGTTAGAAGAGATGTCAAGGAGTTATTCACAGGGATCTGACAAAAGGTTCAAACCCTCTTGCATCAGAAACTAGTCATTGTCAGCATTTTCCGTCCCCTTTTAGAAGGAAGGAAAGAATTGCCTGTAGCTGGGGAAGTCATTCAACTGTCTGATCTCTTCTGGCCCCTATGAAAAAATCCAGAGATAGCAAAAGTTCAGGACAATGGTAAAGACAGAGTGTAGCATGTTGACAGAGCCAGGACTGGGAGCAAATCAGACAAAGGCATTTATCCTCTCTTGCTTTTACCAAAATCAGTCCTAGAAAGCTGCCTAAAAGTGAAATGTCATCTTCTACCATCTCTCTCCCTGCAGCCATGAAAATGCACTTTATTTGGGGAAGGTGACAAATCACTGAAAATTAGCAGATCAGAGGTCCCAGGTGGAGAAAAGGTCCCAGTTGTGCATCTGGCTCCACAGGGCTCTGATGTGCAAGAATGTGCTCTGTCCCTGGCAGCTTTATGAGGGTTGCAGGCTGTCTCCGTATGAGGGACCGCTATGAGGGTTTCCAGCCTGGCAGCTGTGGAAATGAACGTACGCTGGAGGAAGGGTACTCATATACACCAAAGTGGGTACCATTGTAGGATCATTCCTGTTTCTGCATGAGCATGTGCGGCTAACAACACCCAAAATTGTGTTGAGACTTATACTGAGCCCCAGAAACTTCTCACTGGTACTCATCAAAATCTTTCCTAGGCAGCACAATCCATCTGAAATCTCTATATACTCCCTCTTGGATGAAAGTAGGCAAATGAAATGTTAATTTAATTGCAAAAGTGACTACACTGAGGACCAGGGCCGCAGGTGCTGAGCAGTATCAATAGCTACATACTACCAATACCGCTTCTACCCATGGAGAACATCTATAACCACTGGAAAGTCTGATCTCTTTTCTTCTTGCCTTTGTCTGAAACCTGAGAGTGTGTCTCCACTACTAAATTCGATAGTGGCAGGGAGTATTTGTGGATACTGGAAGTCATTGTGTCTACTGCTAAATTGCTAGAATGGACCCCAGCATGGCTGCGATAGGGGTCGGAGACATAGCCCAGGAGGTAGCTCAGGCACTTTGCATATCACTACCCTGATTTGAATGTTAACAGAGTTTAATAATATGAGTGTAGGTTTTTCCATGCTCCAGTGCCAGAGAACTATCCAGACATATTTAATTTCTTAGAACAGACGTAACTTAAATTTCCCAGGGATGAAATGATAGTAACAAAAGGGATCAAGAATCAGTTTTACATATTATGTCAGCAGACTATGTTGTGCATGATCTTAAAATATAATGTGCACTTCAGTGCTGGCGATTATATATCTCAGTGTAGAAATCTCACTTTTGTAATTAATGTTGCTCCATTTTCTACTGGGAAATATAGTTCGTAGATGGAATGGAGAAAACATAATGAATTGATGTCACAGTGTTCAAATGCCTGAAAAACCTCCTCCTTGTATGGCAGTGGCAGAAAGTAGAATGATATAAATGATGCAAGCAGGTAATCCTATCACAACTTAGCAAATCCCTGTTTATCAGCAGGGCTGAAGTAACCGATACTCAGCCCATCCCTGTCGAAATAAACCACATTTGTTTAAAAGTGCCCTACAGATAGTGATTCACTGAAGCTCATTCCACCTGCCCAGAGATTAATTTCCTGATAGAAAACTAACAACCAGCAGAAAAAAAAAATCATAAACCTTCAAAGACAGTTAAGCTAAAATGTTTAATCTCTTGACCAGTATGCTAAAAGATGCTAGGTATGGTTAGTATTCTGCTAAGAAGCAGAAGATCATTAAGCTAATCCTACTCTTTACAATGGTCTGTCCATCATGGGCGAGCAGTCTTTCTTTGCTTCACTCAATGTTCATGTTCAACTGTTCAAATACTAAGGACTCATGGCAAAAGTGTATCACCAGCAAAATACGTGGGCACTCAGAGAAGTTACTTCGAGGCAGCCTGACACCTTGCAGTGTGCAAGCTGCCCCTTTGTAACTACTGGCAATGGTCTTTCTTGTGAAATGAGATTGCTTAGCTATGTCTGTGAGGTGAGATGGGACAGTATCTTGCACGTGACACAGAAGAGGTGAATCCATGGAGGATGGAAGCACAAGAGAAGAAATTAAAAACTGGTTAAGTCAGCTCATTCTGATTCATTGTTTGTTTCAAAACTGGTGTAAGATAAGTTGTCTTCCACTAGTTATATACATCTACTGTGTCAGCGAAGTACTGCTGAAGAAAAGTGAGAAGCTGGGAAACTTAATTGGAAGAAGTGATTTGGCAGATAGTCTGTTGGTTGCATGGCATACCCAGACCAGTGAAGATGTTGGCACCTGATTGTTTTGTTTTGGGTAAAGGAAAACTTGTGGGTTTGGTTTGTTCCCCACTCCTGGTCAAGGTTTTTTTTCTCTGACAGTTACAGGTAAGCATACAGATAATGTGGGATGAAGAATACAGCTGTGCTTGTCATCATTGAGCTGAAAACCCCAGAAAAGAGTGATAACACTACTTCTGTCCACTTTTATTCCAACTCAGCTCTAATAATCACTTGAACTGAATCTGTGAGTATCTGCATTGCTTGTAAATATACATAAAGGGCTGTTTGAGACTTTTAATTCAGATTGGGGGGGGAGGGTTTAAGTTATTTTTAAAAACTCAGAATCACAGGATGGTTGGAGTTGGAAGGGACCTCTGGAGATCATCTAGTCCAACCCCCCTGCCAAAACAGGTTCACCTACAGCAAGTTGCACAGGAACACATCCAGGTAGGTTTTGAATATCTCCAGAGAAGGAGATTCCACACCCTCTCTGGGCAGCCTGCTCCAGTGCTCTGCCACCCTCAAAGTATAGATGTTTTTCCTCATATTCAGATGAAACTTCCTGAGTTTCAGTTTGTGCCCATTGCCCCTTGACCTGTTGCTGGGCACTGCTGAAAAGAGGCTGTCCCCATCCTCTTGACATCCACCCGTAAGGTATTTGTAAGCATTAATGAGATCCCCTCTCAGGCTTCTCTTTTCCAGGCTGAACAGATCCAGTTCTCTCAGCCTTTCCTCATAAGGGAGATGCTCCAGTCCCCTCATCATCTTCGTTGCCCACCATTGGACTCTCTCCAGCAGTTCCTTGTCTTTCTCAAACTGGGGAGCCCAGAACTGCACACAGTACTCCAGATGTGGCCTCAGCAGGGCAGAGTAGAGATGGAGGATAACCTCCCTTGACATGCTGGCCACACTCTTCCTCATGCACCCCAAGATACCATTGACCTTCTTGGCCATGAGGCCACATTGCTGGCTCATGGTCAGCTTGTTATCCCGCAGGACTCCCAGGTCCTTCTCCATCGAGCTGCATTCCAGCAGGTCAACTCCCAGACTGTACTGGTACATGGGGTTATTCTTCCCTAGGAGCAGGGCCCTACACTTGCCCTTGTTGAACTTCAGGTTCCTCTCCGCCCAACTCTCCAGCCTGTCCAGGTCTCACTGAATGGCAACGCAGCCTTCTGGTGTATCAGCCACTCCTCTCAGTTTTGTATCATCAGTAACTTGCTGAGGGTACACTCCATTCCTTCATCCAGGTCATTGATAAGTAGGTTAAACAAGGCTGGACCCAGAACTGACCCCTGGGGAACACCACCAACTACAGGCCTCCAACCAGACTCTGCATTGCTGATCACGACCCTCTGAGCTCTGCCATTCAGCCTGTTCTCAAACTGGTTGAGCTGGTGTATTCACAAAACTAGGTTTTCAGATGATCTATATTAAATAAAAGAGTTCAAGCTAAGTAGACCTGCCAGTTTGAAGGGATCTTTTGTTAGAAAACTAATTTACAGAAATATAGGACTCAAAGTTCACCAAGAGGATCAACTTTCATTTTGATATAAATGTCATTGTTGCAAAAAAGCAAAGGCAAGTCTGGTCGACAGCATTTGCCGCATTGATCCCTTGGGCAGTTAGGTACATAAGAAACTTGCTAAGGTTAATATGGGCGATGGAGGGAAGGAAGTTTAGGATTTAATGCAAATACAGCCAACAGAGCTATTTTTTTTGAAAAGCAAATGAACAGTCACTTTTTCAGCTTGAGTCTAAACCAGGAGTTTAGGAGTTTACTAAATGTTCAGATATCACCAGTTCTTATTTCATCTGCAAAATAAACTTTCAGGAGCTTTGCGGCTTAAGGAAAACTCTGTCATTTTAAATATCTGTTAAAGAAATGCCAGTTCATTCCTCACTTGCCAAGTTACTTTTTTCCCCCCTCCTTAATGCCACCCCTAATTTGATGTGATGTGGATTGGCTGTTCAAATGCTCTCATATGGACTTGAAGAACCTGATCTTCTACCAAGTCAAAAGCAAATCTTTCAATTGCTTCAGTGGATCTGACCTTTAGTTGTCACCTGGAGGTGAGAGTCCCTCTCAGCTGCAAGCTCAGGAAGAAATGAGAATGAAAACATGACTGAATTTCTCTGTTTCGGTCATGAAAGTCACACCTGAATATAAGTTCAGCAACTGGGTTTATCTGGCATTAAGAAAGAAAGAGACATCAGCATCGTTGCAGATCCAGCCTCTGAAGGATCACTTATTACTAGAACAACAATCTATGTGGAAAGTTTGGGAATTATTAGAAATCTCCTAAATTTCTGATCTTTCCCCTTAAGAAACACACTTCCTTGTTTTCTGAAGCACAAGAAAAAATGTTTTAATGTTTTTCATCCCAAATTAGAAAATCTGAAGGAAAAAGTGAATTTTCAAAAAATGTTTGACTTTATGTCTTTTATCTCCATCAAATCTTCCTTTAAAATGACTACACTCCATTTTCTTGTACAACTATGTGTCTCACAGGGAAAACATCTGCTTAATCTCACTGTGAGTTAAACTTGCATCCCTGAAGAACCAGCAATGCTTCTTGTGGGGATGAGGTTTGCTTTGATCCAGAAGGAAGAGGTTAAGGTGTAGTAGCACAGGTCATAAAGGCACTTTCTTCCAGGAGTATGTACTAATGAGGCAACTGCTCCAGCTTGATTAGAATTACAGTCCTCACCTCACTCATTTGCCCTTGTAGAAGTGTTAATTTTAATTAGAAGCGGCACTTGTGAATCACCTTATCCAGTTCATTATGAAAGTCCATTGTCACAAACTAGCAGGCAGCATAACGTATTCACAGGGCATTGTGTGCACTCCCGCTTCATGCCAGCTAGGTACTTTGTCTCCCCACGGAGCAGATAGCTTATTGAACACCCTAGCTGCTCAGACGAAATGGTAGGTATGTAAGCGATGAGCACAAGGACCCTTATGCGTCACATCAGGGCTGACCTCTTTGCAGGAAAACTGATTATCTCTCTTGAAATGCTCTTGAGGATGGTACCTGCCTCTGGCTGATGATTCTATATTGAAGAGGAAAGAGGAAACTAACGGGAGGGATTAGAGGAAAGGTGATGAATAGCTACTGAAATGGGACTGGGTCTGCACTCCTCCTATTGCAGATACAAAAACTGATTGTGTTCATACTCTCACAAAGGAGATTTTTGTCCTGTCTGAGATTCCCTCAGTTCTACATAATCAGTTTTGCAGTGAAGACACACAGTGCTTTCTGTTGGGCGAGGAATGCATCAGGCTGTCTTCGTGGTGCAATTTCTGCAGGCAGGCAGGACGGTCTGGTGAAATCAATGCAGACAGTGTCTTAAAGATAGGAACCTTGTTTTTACAACTCAGTCTTGAAAGAAATGCCTTGAACCCTGAAGAAATCCTTTGGTGACAGTCAGTGCTCCAGCATCTGGGAGTTCAGTTTTGCATTTTGCAGTCATGCATCGATGAGGTGTATTTTCTAGGTCTGCTCATATTACCTAGCACTGCCAGCCTTCCTGGGCCATCAATTAAATATGCAGAGTTGTGTCTCACTTTACTGATTTCAAACTTGATAGTGTTCACTCCCTAAAAAGGAGAAATGTCAGCCTCAAAGACTTCCCCAGAAAAGGCCA
Organism: Cariama cristata; assembly: GCF_000690535.1. Classification (NCBI taxonomy): domain Eukaryota; kingdom Metazoa; phylum Chordata; class Aves; order Cariamiformes; family Cariamidae; genus Cariama; species Cariama cristata. Next base: position 30,823 of record NW_009637294.1, on the reverse strand, counting down.
GACTGCAAAGCACTGAATCATACAGTCATATGAATTCCACTTAATTTGCTTTCCTTATGTCTCCAGCAAGTCTCCTTCTAAAAGCAGAGTATCTCAAACATCACTTATCTCCTGCTCTGGCTGAGGGTTCTACTTCAGATATTAATATAACCAAATACTTAAACATTTATATAGAAAGTAAGCTTACAACTTAATATCCTGATTTTTTTAACCAATCACTTTTCTAACACTGTCCTTTGCTGTGTCTTTAAATATTGCATACCTTGTTCCAAATTAATTTTCACATTTTTTTCTTTTTCTTTTTCTTTTCATATCCTTTGGAAGGCTGCCATCCTTACTCCTCCCTTTAGGTTATGATCCAGAACTCACTAAGACATTGAAAAGTTCAGCAGAAATTGAATGAAGACCTTAAAATCTTCTTAAAAACTCATCTATCTAGAGAGACTCCTAGCAAAGAAATAAAGAAGATGGTACCTTGCATTTTCTCTGAGACTTTTATAAAACCGATAGGCAGATACAATGGTATGCATTGTATTGATGTTATACATATGTATTTTATCAACTATGCTAAAATGCATTCATCAACATCTCTTCTTGCTGTTCTTCTTTTTCACATAACTATGGCACATTCAGAGGATAAATACCTTATTTTTTTTAAGATCCTACAAACTGTCTATTACATTGGATAACAAAAAAAAAATTAAAAAATAGATAACCTTAGAAAAACTGGTAACTCCCGAGAACTTCTTTCTCTAAAACTAGGACCTGTGATGGGTCTTCTTTTTGGAAATTTTTATCTTTTCTACTGAGTGTGAAGAAATTAGGTCTTTTTTCACAGACTTCTGCCTGGGGCCGATGTCTGTCTGACATGATACAATTTCTAAATACAGTTGTTCACACACAAATAGTTACTTGAAAAGCAGGTCTCTAAGTTCCTATTATAGCTAATGGAAATCTCATGTAGATTCCACTGCTGGGACAGAGGCATCTCATTGCATGATAGATATCTCACTTGGCTTCCACCTACCAGTTCAAGCAGATCCCATGTACTGTCAGCCCCATGAAGATGTCTCGGAGATCTTAAAGCATTTGAAATGGCTAGGTGCGGGTCAGGTGGAATACCCTAAAGATCCTAAAATGGCACCAGGACTTTACCTTTAAGAAAAGTACTGTACTGAGTGCAAGAGGAGCTCTGTCTGGATCACAAATGATAGGACTCAACTGGTTAATTACTGCTTTCTTGTCTCATTTTAGGTGACTACAATGCCTCTTCCATCCATCTGTTGCTACAGAAAAGCATAGTTCTCCCATAGGTCCTCTGTCCCATTGGCTTGCCTCATGAAGCTGTATCTGGAGACCCTTTAGTTAGGCATCTAACATAACCAGCTAAGGGCTCAGTGGGTTCCACACGTACCTAATGTGGTACTGGATGGTTACATTTAGGCAAATTAATCTGCACTTTAGATTTAAATATCTTAATTCAGAGCTGAGTCCCATCACTTGGTGCTTTCTAGCTTTCAGAAGGCTAAAGTAGAAGGAAATTTGCTGTTGTGATAGATTCCTGCTCTGGAAATATTACAGAATACAGATCAAAATAGAAATAATTACCTTTGTGCTGTCTTCAAGGTGACTGCAGCTGGAATCCTTACCTGCATTCTAATTTCTGTCAGATCACTCCTAGAAGAAGAGCCCAGATCACTAGTGAGACCATTCATGTACCAAAATTAGATGAGATGAACCCAGTCTCACAGGTCTATTAAAAACTCATGCCTACTTGAGGAGTATCCTAATTACCACTTGGAAGCATTGTGCATGCACAGTGTCTGATAAATATGCATCAGTAGAACAGAGCACAAGTACTCCTGGCAGTGTAGTATTGCTGACATATATATTGGGAAGTGAATGTCTGCCAATTGATAGTTCTGTTGTGCATCTAAGATATTCATGCTGTCATGATGTCATTTTCATGCATTCCTCAGGGGTCAGTATTGGGACCAGCACTGTTTAACATCTTTGCCAGCGACATGGACAGTGGGATTGAGCACACCCTCAGCAAGTCTGCTGATGACACAAAGCTGTGTGGTGGAGTTGACATGCTGCAGGGAAGCGATGCCATCCAGAGGGACCTGGACAGGCTTGACAAGTGGGCCCATGTGAGCCTCATGAGCTTCAACAAGGTCAGGTGCAAGGTGCTGCACCTGGGTGGGGGCAATCCCAAGTACAAACACAGGCTGGGTGGTGAATGGATTGAGAGCAGCCCTGAGGAGAAGGGCTTGGGGGTGTTGGCTGATGAGAAGCTTGACATGACCCAGCAATGTGTGCTTGCAGCCCCAAAAGCCAACCAAATCCTGGGCTGCATCAAAAGCAGTGTGACCAGCAGGTCGAGGGAGGGGATTCTGCCCCTCTACTCCGCTCTGGTGAGACCTCACCTGCAGTACTACCTTCAGCTCTGGGGCCTCAACACAAGAAAGACATAGACTTGTTGGAGCGAGTCCAGAGGAGGGCCATGAAGATGATCAGAGGACTGGAGCACCTCTCCTATGAAGACAGGCTGAGAGAGTTGGGGCTGTTCAGCCTGGAGAAGAGAAGGCTCTGGGAAGACCTCATAGCAGCCTCCTGGTACCTAAAAGGGCCTACAAGAAAGCTGGGGAGGGACATTTTTACAAGGCTGTGTAGTGATAGGACAAGGGGCAATGGCTTTAAACTGGAAGAGGGAAGACTGAGATTAGATATTGGGAAGAAATTCTTCATTGTGAGGGTGGTGAGGAACTGTAATAGGTTGTCCTGAGAAGTTGTGGATTCCTCATCCCTGGAAGTGTTCAAGGCCAGGTTGGAAGCAGCTTTGAGCAAGCTGATCTATTGGAAGGTGTTTATGTCCATGTCAGGTGGGTTGGAAGTAGATGATATTTAAGATCCCTTACAACCAAACCTTCTGTGATTCTATGGTGTGTCCCTGATCAATATTCCTTACCCAGCACCTTTGCCTCCTGGCCTAAAAATATTTAACACCTTTTTTCAAAACTAATGGTCTTGTTTAGATGTGGTTTAAACCAGCCATTCTTCACCTAAGATAGCCATTGGTAAACTTCCCCTTTCCCAGGAAATGTGGGCTTAGCTTTGGAAGTAATTGTCTATATAATGTCAGTAGGATGGATTTCTGAAAAGTTGGGGACACTTTGTCATGTTTAAGAAGGGAGACATTCTTCTCTGCAGGAATACCTGGCTATGTGCATCTAGATGGACTCACTAGCAAGGGTATGTGTTCTTGTAATTCTAGTTCTTGAGCCCAGGTTCCTGTAGGGAGCTGAGAATTTTGTAACTGCAATGAAAACTCTAAATGTCAGGAAAGATTTTGAATTGCCTACTGATGGGAGCAGACTATTTAGTCTATATAGTTGGATCCAACTATTTAAGGAAGCTTCAAAAACGTGTCCAAAAAGGATCCTTTTAGCCGAGTACAATAGCAATCCTTTGCCATTCTGCTACTCTGTTCTGGTGTGCATTGTATATACTGAGGTACTTCATCTACAAAGAAAATGACAAATGGAATTGAATACCATGTATCACATTTGCAGGCCCTGAAGAACGCAATTAGGCTTATAATTAAACAAGAAAAACCAAAATTTAGCTACTAAAAGGCTGGTTATGGAAAATGACCATATATTTCTGCATGTATGTTATTTAGACTTTATTACCAGGTTGCAAAGGACCTCATGAAGCTGGACTTGCTGAAGAAGACAATATATGCCATTGTATTTGAAATGATTGTGCTGATTGAAATAAAAACACAAATACAGATAATTAAATTATATATTCTTTTTCTTTTATGGAATAATAAAAATGTATTATTTTTATACTGCTTTGCCAAGAAAAGAAATAAGAACTTTGATGTCTTTTCTACCACAAAGATGCAAATGCATACCAACTTTTTTCCACAAAAGGATAAAATGTCTTCCCCTAAACTTAAATAGTGCATTTGAGTTTTGTAATTGAGAAATAAAGCAAAATATCGTTTAAATATCAATCAAAACTGCATCTCTTGGGGAAAAAAAAAAAAACACACAAAAATTTTAAAATTTTTTTTCCAAAAGAGTTACCCATAAAATATATGTTGGGCTTTATTATTATTGTTACAAGCACATCCTACTTATCAAAAATAAGTTTTATTCTAGTTATAAGCAAAATTTCAGAAAACTTAAAAAGTTTTCTACAGAGATAGTTTTCAAGGGTATTGTTCCTGGTGAATACAGCCATGGGGAGTAAGTCTAGAACCCTTTATATTCAATTCTAGGGAAGCCCTCACCACAGAACTCTGTCAGAGCTGCACAGCCTAGTAACAAGAGCTGCTAATAATTTAAAACATATGAGTTGGTCATTTTCACCCAACTTGTACTGAGGTTCTTGGGGAAAGCCTAGTTCTTATCAGTGTTTGCAAGAAGAATATTTCTAAAATGCATTTTCCTTTTCTTTAATTAGGTTTTGTTCAGAATGATGCATTTTGCCATTGCAAAAAGTTGAAATACCCTGTAAATCAGGACTTGAACTTCTTCCAGGTGTGGTCTAGACAGTTCATTTTAGCAGAGTAAAGGTTTCGTCTCTCTCATAGCCAGTTGACTTAGAAGATGAAGGTGCCAATTGATACTCATTGACTAGGAAGGTAATTTAGAGAACTAATTTTGACTTGACATCTAATCTTAATGATTGATGCTGCCTCCCTGAAGAACCCACTTAATCTATGAATTTAAAAATACTAAGAAGTTTCCCAACTCTCCCATCCACCAGCAAGAACAGATTATCTAAGGGTTAGTAAACAGGTACAAATTTCAGTGAAGCAATGCCTTAGTGGATTTTTCCAGGAGCAAAATTTATGATCTTCACAGCAGCCATAGAAATTCATATACTTTTTATGAAAGAAGAATCTATTACAAAATATCACTAAAGCCGTGCATAGCTGGGCACATTGTTTTTACTTTGTCCTAGTGAATTATGGCTTCATCTGTTTCCTCAGAAAAAAGACACCTTACAATAAGGACATATATTATTTTTCACTAAGAACTCTATGCAAAAAGAGTAAAATGTTTATTGACAGAGGGAACACACTTCAGTACAAGTCTGGGTGTGGTCAGTAGCATCTATTTTGTCTCAGTTGTACTATGCAGGAATTCAACAGACTTCTATAATTCCCTTGAACCACACATTTTTTTTTCAATCAAAATATAAGTTCAAATGCTAAAATCTTTTTTATACTATAAAATCTTAAATTGTTAGGTGATCCTCCCTTATACCTCTTCACCTGAGTGTACCTCAGGGTTGGGTTTACTGGGGTAAGCAAAGTTCTTCCCTTGCTTTAGCAGCACTCAGTGCAATCAAGTCACAATACCATTTAAACAAGAATGGCCATGAAGCTGCAGAAATCTCCTCAATCACTTAGCGATAATTAATCTCAGAGGCATGTATTGCACCATTGGAACATTTGAGAACAGACTAGTTGTAGTTAGTTAACATTGTAGCAAGACAACTGAAACATAGGTCCTTCCTTCTCTTTAGAACATTTTCCTCTAATCATTAGTTTAATGATTTATTATTAATAATTTACGATATTTACAAGCTCAAACCTAACTCCCCATTGATGCTATCTCATCATCACTGCATCCAATCCTGTACCTATGGGACTTCAGGGTGGAAAATCAGAGGGGGAGAGAGGGAGAATATATACTTGTAGATAGACATAAAAGTATATATGTTTGTTTGCATGTAGATGTAAGTATATGAATTGTGTATCTACATATACAAGTATTAATTTGTAAAATTTTAAATTTCAGAAGACACTGCCTTCTTTAAATCTTTAAATAAATAATGTTATAACAACAGTATCACTTTTTAATGGTTCTCTTAACTAATATTAAATGTAACTCAAGGCATGTGAACACACAAAGGCCATTATTACTGCACCTGAACATCTGTTGTTGCACCAGCTTTTAGGTATTATTAATTTCCCACTTACAGATTTACAGATTTCAAAACATTACATTACCTTTAATGGCTCATCAAAATTATGAGCAATTGTAACCATATCTGCACTCCCAGGAGTCTAAGCACATCATGGTTTACATAGTCTTCAAGGCAACAGTAGTACAAAAGTTTTGAAGGAGAATGAGGTTGATCTCCATATACCTGAAGAGTTCTTTTCACGTAGGGAATAATAGCATGGAAGAAAGATGTTTTAAGTCTTTCTCCTTTGACCAGGTTATTTAATTCATCACCCTTTTAGACTCTGTTGTAAATTAGCTGTATTTAACAATGATAAAATAGTCTTCATTAGTCTGATCTTTCCAAGTTCAACTGGGCCTCTGGGCTGTTAATGAAATCTAAGAAATGTTCCCTATAAAATTTGCACAAAGCTTCCCAAAGTGAAGTCCAGCTTACACATGCATAATGGTGTTGGTTTAGCGCATCGAAGGCACAACTTTTAAAGCCCCCAGTGCATAAAGAAGCCTTGAACAAAGCATCCTAAGTTCTCGTGTATCTACTGGCATACCACATTTACACTCATAAGCACAATTAGCTCTGCGCTTAGCTCCATGGTGAGCTATTGCATATTGAAAAAAGCCACATATATTTACCATCTTAGAGGTATATTGTCCCTATCAGCAACTCTTGTATACCACTCCTTTTCAGATGTCTCTACAGCATGTTTATATGCCCCATAATCAGACTAAACATTTTCTCCTGTTTAAGTCTCTGGTGGCACATCAGCTCAGCTTGCTCCCCAACTGACCGCAGGCCATCACTCCCTAGGCAATCCAGTCTGCTCACAGGCTGCTACAGCTCTGGGCTCCTAGCAGGAGTGATCCAGTTGGCTCCATTTAACCAGGCATGGCTAACAGGACAGTTTTTTCTGGTGGATGCCGCAAGAAGTAGGAATATGTTTCACATTATTGGCTCTAACATATGGCCTCAGTGCCAGACTGTGAAATCATTTAAGGCATCAATTCATTATTTCATGAACTTCAAAGTGGAAAAAAAAAACACAAAGATGAATCATCACTATGCCTCAAGACCAAAGCAGTCACATAGGACCTAGAAAAGTTGACTGAGTGCTATGCTGTGTGTACACAAGCTAGTCTGCACCTTTTGGGCCTGGGACTCTTGCCCAGGTGCTACCCACAAAACTAAAATACGCATATATCATCTTCTCTACTCTTGAGTCATTTCTAGGACTTTTCTTTTCATCCTGTGCTGGTTTTGACTGGAGTAGAGTTAATTTTCTTCATAGTAGCTAGTATGGGACTATGTTTTAGATTTGTGCTGAAAACAGTGTTGATAATAAAGGGATGTTTTCGTTACTGTTGAGCAGTGCTTACACAGCGTCAAGGCCTTTTCTGCTCCTCACCCCAAACCACCAGCGAGTGGGCTACGGGTGCACGAGAAGTTGGGAAGGGACACAGCTGAGACAGCTGACCCCAACTGACCCAAGGGATATTCCATACCATATGATGTCGTGCTCAGCAATAAAACTGTAGGGGAGAAGGAGAAAGGGAGTGACGATCAGAGTGATGGAGTTTGTCTTCCCAACTAACTGTTACAGGTGATGAAGCCCTGCTTTCCTGGAGATGAACACGTGCCTGCTAATGAGAAGTGGTGAATGAATTCCTGGTTTTCCTTTGCTTGTGTGCGCAGCTTTTTCTTTACCTATTAAACTGTCTTTATCTCAACCCATGAGTTTTCTCATGTTTATGCTTCTGATTCTCTCCCCTATCCCACCAGGAGGGGAGTGAGCAAGAGGCTGTGCCGTGCTTAGTTGCCAGCTGGGGTTGAACCGTAAACAACTCTTCTTAAGTTTGCCAATTTTGTCTCCCCCTGTCCTTAGTGCAGGCAGAATGACGTCATCTCTCCCCATGATCGTGTAGGGTGCAGGCTTCTCACTTGGCTCATTACTCTATCTAACCACAGCATTTCTGAGTGAGGAAATTGCATTGAGTCTGCTTCTGTTGTTTTCAGAGAAACAAGACTTTAAGGAAGTTTTTATGAGCAATCATGTTACACCAACAAAAAGATGGACTTCTGCAGTTTACTTATCTTCTCAAAAGGAAAAAAAAATATTTAAGGCTCCTGAAAATGGCAAACAGCTCAGGTGAAAGAGGGCAACCTAAATCCAGCATTTAAACTATCTATAGGAAATCCTCAGATGCTCTAAGGGGGCTCTCCTGGGGTAAGATGACCTGAATACCAAATAGAAAGAAAATGGGCAAATGGGTTTATTTCCTAATTTGGTTTGGGTTTTTCTGGCAATACTCCCTCTTCTTCTCTGTAAGATCTAAAAGACACTCACTTTATCATGACTTTTCTGAATGCTCATGCAACCATAAACTACTGGGGGAGAGACATGTCTGAAGAAATCCTTCTTTTTGCCTATCAAATGCTGTGCTGCCTGCAAGAAAATCAGCGTGTGTTGAACTAGGCTTACCATTGCTAAACCTTGGTACTTGAAACAGGACCTTGGTGCTTCACACAACAGAACCTGGATTAAATGAAAGTGTGCCCCTCTTATTTTATGGCAGCTGACTTTATAGCAACACAAGTAGTTCAAGAACAAGTGCCTTCTTGGGAGTATGGTGAAGTTTGGTAGATGCCGAGTTCTCTAAGCTAGGACTCAATTGAGAAAGTCAATGAAAGCCAGGGGCTGCTTTGGAAATTCTCAGCAGAATTTCTTATCACTTGCATCACTTGGACCAGCCAACCCATGAAAATTTATATCAAGTTAATCTTCCTCATTCCTCTTATTCCTTCTTCTCTGGGGTTTGTTCTCCTCCTCCCCAGAGGTGAATACTGGTAAACAGAGGTCAGCTACTTCTTATGCAGACCTGGAACACCAGACTTGCTTATTGGAGCTTTTGCTTTTGTTTTTTTCTCTGTGTGGGGTTTGGCTTTTTGTGAGTTTGGGAGTGTTGTGATTTAAGCTGACAGGCAGCTAAACATCACATAGCTGTTCACTCCCTCCCCCTCAGTGGGATGAAGGAGAGAATTGGAAAAAATGTAAAACTCGTGGGTTGAGATGAAGATGGTTTAATAGGACAGAAAAGGAAGGGAAATAATAATAGTAATGATGAAAGAATATACAAAACAAGTGATTCAAAATGCAATTGCTCACCACTCGCTGGTAGATGCCTGGCCAGTCCCTGAGCAGCGGGCCGCCACCCCCTGGACAACTCCCCTCAGTTTTATTGTTCACCATGACATCATATGGTATGCAATATCCCTTTGGCCAGTCGGGATCAGCTGTTCTGGCTGTGTCCCCTCCCAGCTTCTTGTGCACCCACAGCCTCCTTGCTGGCAGGGCAGTGTGAGAAGCTGAAAAGTCCTTGACTTAGTGTAAGCTCTGCTCAGCAGCGACTAAAACATCAATGTGTTGTTACCAACGTTATTCTCAGCCTAAATCCAAAACACAACACTATACTGGCTACTAGGAAGAAAGTTAACTCTACCCCAGCTGAAATCAGGATGGTCGGGATGTTGGGTTTTTGGTTTTAATTCATCAAAATGGATCAATTTTCTGTTTATTTTGTATTGACTTATTTTTTTCTGGCTGCCCAGAGGGTGAGGGTGAATGGGTGTGCCAGGAGGAAGAAAAAAATGAAAAGTTGAATGGAATCTCTTTAGACAAAATTTACCTTTAAAGACAAGTTACTGTTATCTGTTTCAGTATTGTCTTTACTGACCTAGACATAAAACTCAATAAGAAGCATATACACTACTCTCACACATGTGCACACACACACACATGCAGCCAGGGCAATTACTTATCAAAGGTGCTTAGACAGAATCTGAGCATCTTGCAGTCCAGGATGGATTTATCTGCGCAAAGCCCTGTGAAACCACATAGTGCTATTATCTTTTCTCCTTTCTCTGTCAAGGGAAAGAAAGGGCCCACCCCACCAGAGCATGTTTCAGGAACTGGCTTTGAGCTATTCATCTCTCTGCTGACCCATGAGGACATCTAAAGAGCCAGATTAAATTAGCTACCTAACTTCTGAAGGGCTAAAATTACATGAGACGTCTCCCATTCACTGTTACTTGTATAAACTCATACAGGAAGATTCTAATGAACTCTGATTTATCGTATCGTAGGTTAATGATTTAGTCACTAAATTACCTTCATTCTTTGTTTAGTCTCTGACCTTGGCTAGCATTTCTGGATATTAACACATTATAAATATTAAGCATTAGCAATATTTTTTTTTGTATTGAAAAATCCTACAGGCCTTTCAAAGGGTAGTTGACAGAGAATAAAAACTGGACCAGCTGAACCTGTCCACACACTACTTTTGGCAACACAGTAAGGCAAACCTGCCTTCATAGGTTCATTGGATCACATGATGATTCCGGTTGGAAAGGACTACAGGAGGTCTCTAGCCCAACTTACTGCTCAAAGCGGGTCAGCTATAGGTCAGACAAGATTGCTTGGAGATTTATCCAGTTTGGTCTTGAAAATCTCCACAGATGGAGGCTGCATGATTCAGTTCAGGTATTCTGACCCATAACAATTATTGGCTTTTCAAAGAAAAAATAAACATCTCAGAATAGACAAAGGAAAAGCTGTGTCAAAAATAGCACAACTAACTGATTCCATTTGCATAATGACTTGTGTCCTCTGACCCCTAAATCCTTCCTGGTCCAAGAGTCCCAACTCTCCTCCCATTTCCAGGGCAGAGTAGAGGTGGGTTGGGCTGGGCTGGGCTGTGGCTAAAGCAGCCATAGGCCTGCAGGTTGGCTCTACGTGCTCATGGCGCAGTTGACTGCTGCCAGGCACTACTTGTGATGCCCGAGTCATTTGCCTCTGTCTCCCTGAGCTCTAATTTAAATCTTTCTAGTCTACTCCCAATTTCTGCACAACTTTAGGAATATAATATCTTTCAGACCCCTAGCCTTCTCCAAAATTTTGTTGAAGTTGACTAGTAGATTCGAAAGTCAAGGAGAAGCCAAGAGACTGATAGGTAGACTGTAGGAGTACAGAAAGCTTCATTTTTTTAGGAAACAAGTCTGAAAAGCCAATTATTGTATGATTTCTGTATAAGACTCCAGAACCTTGAAGCTGAGAAAAATGTAGAAAGCAGAATGTTTCCTCAAACCAAGCAGACATTCAAACTTTTTGGCATTAAAATGGCATTATTTCCATTGCAAATTTGCTTCTCAGTGGCATGGAAGTTACATCAGTTTCTGCTGTTATGCAAAGACATTAATCCTACTTTAACTGTCTGTAGGCTTTTTAATCCAGCATCCCCAGTGTGCTTACAATAATTAAGTATGCCATGTAATGCTCTAATGAGCAAAGTATGATTTGTGGGGAGAGGTAATATCTTTTATGAGACTAACTGATACAGTTGGGGGATAAATCAAACAAGCTTTCAGGTAGACAAGCTTTTTTTTTTGAGGTTAGTCACATAGTTTAACAGTGGTTGTGTGCCTCACACCTGTCCAAAATAACTGCCTTAGACTGAGTAATGTGTTAATACTCCAATGAAATTGAGGGGTATTGCATAGAGAATGGGGATCAGCCATCCCTTCCAGGTGTCAGGGCACTTTCCATCAAATAATACACAGAATTTCAGATTTTTTTTCCCCCTGCAGACTAACACAAAATTAAGGATGCCAATTAATATCCATACCCTTGATACTTGTTCAGGACTATTACGCTTAAAGACAGGAAAGGCAGACTGAAAGAAATGCAGTATTAAATGGTAGAAATCCTGGACAGAAAATTATACAATATGTACAGCAATCTGTTCTCCAGGCTTCCCGCTGCTCTAATGATGCAAAGATCACTGCCGTGGACAACATGAAATTGCAGACAATATGTAAGAAACTTGAGTTGGAAATTACAGGTCTGTCGAAGATACCTAATCTGTTTAAAAAGAAGCCACAGGCTTTCCAGCTGAGTTGGGCAGAACTGATTTGCCTGTTCTCCAAAGGAAAAAGGAGAAAGACCGCTAGTGACCGGCTGCCGACTGGATTTCTCTCTGTTGACCGCAACTCTCTGGGCCCAGCCATCCAGCCAGTTTTTTACCTATTGAAGAGGCCACATGTCTAAGCCACAAGCAGCCAATTTACTGAAGAGGAAGCTGTGGGAGACTCTGTCAAAGGCCTTACTAAAGTCTAGGTAGACAACATCCACAGCCTTTCCCTCATCTACCAAGCAGGTCACCTTGTCATAAAAGGAAAACAGATTGGTCAGGCACGATCTTCCTTTCCTAAATCCATATTGGCTGGCCCTGATCCCCTGTTTTTCCTGCACATGCTGTGTAATGGCACTCAAGATGATCTGTTCTATGACCTTGTCTGGAACTAAGGTCAGGCTGACAGGCCTGTGGTTCCCCAGATGGTCTTTCCAACCCTTCTTGTAGATGGGCATTGCATTCGCTACCTTCCAGTCTGCTGGAACTTCTCCAGTTAACCAGGACTGCTGATAGGTGATTGCAAGAGACTTTGCAAGTTCTTTTGTCAGTTCCCTCATTACTCTGGGGTGATTCTCATCGGGGCCCATAGAATTAAGGGAGTCTAATTGGCACAGCAAATCTCTAATCATCTCCTCCTGGATTATGGGAGCCTCACTCAGGTCCCTGTCCCTCACATCTGACTCTGAGGTTGGGTGTCCTGAGGACAACTTGTCTTGGTATTGAAGACTGAGGCAAAGAAGGCATTAAGCACTTCTGCTTTTTTCCTCATCCCCTGTCACTACACTGCCCTCTGCATTTGGCAAATGATAGAGACTCTCCTTAACCCTCCTTTTGCTGTTGATGTATTTATAAAAACTTTTTAAATTATCTTTAACTGCAGTGGCCAAATCAAGTTCTAACTGATCCTTGGCCCTTCTAATCTTCTCCCTACACAACCTCACAACATCCCTATATTCCTCCCAGGTTACCTCACCTCCCTTCCAGAGGTGATATGCTCTCTTTTTATGAACTCACGGCCTTTTGTGGGAACCTATGGCGGCCTGAGGAAAGAGGGGAGATGTCATGAAGAACAAAGGCGACAAATGACTGGGAGGAAGAGACAAATGGGATCCCTTCTTGGTGGCCATACCAGATGAAGAAGGTCATTGAAAGATGATGCCAGTTCTCAGCAAGTACTGGTGACTACAGACTCACAAAGTCAGTTGCTAAGCTGCTCTGGTGTTAATTCTGCAGTTAGTGAGCGTGCACCACCTTCAGGCTTCCTGATGCTCAACGTACTCCTGGCTCCTCCAGTGCACAGTGGTCTAGAGCTCCTGGAATGGGCTGTTTGCTCCTGCTCCTAACAGACAGTGGCTTGCAGGTCTATGCCCTGCCTTTGCACAGCAAATGTTAAGTAAAGGTCAATATACATGTCTAATAGAGCTTTCTCTCAGATAAAGACATCAGGCTGGAAGGAGCCATTTCATGGACTGGGTATTGCTCCACACAGTTACATAGTCCATCAGTTATTGCTTTATGGCATGGGCTCTGGTGGCACTAGTTCCCCATGTTAGGACTGGGTCTTTCCCTGTGTTGCAGTCCAGCCTTTCCTCTCCCTTTCCCTGAACTGTGCTATCTCGCTCCTCAAGCAATCAACACAAAGTGCAGAGATCTAATGTCAACCCAAAGCCTTGGTGCACTGCCATGAGTCACAATCTGCAAATCCAGCTCCAGAGCCAGAAGCATTCGGTCTGGGGCAGCTACTAGCTCTGTCTATACTAGTGAACATCTCAGAGCATCCTAACTGCAGTATCTAAATACAGCAATTTATCCCAGTACACCAGCTTACTCATGGTTAATACCAGGATTTTGAATTTGGCAAAGGCACATAAATCACTTTCTCACTTATGAAATATTTATCTTTCTAAATCATAATGCTCTGAAAGATGATATTGGAAGTGCCAGATCCAGGCAGAGCTGAGGGGAGCAAGCAAGGTGTTAGTAGCTGGCAGGAGAGGTGCCTGCCTGTCTCATTTGTTGTGAACACTTAATGACGTGTTATATGAGTAGTCTTATTTTACAGTGTGTCACTTGTAGTGGGTTGACCCTGGCTGGAAGCCAGGTGCCCTCCAAAGCCACACTGTCACTGCCCTCCTCAGCTGGACAGGGGAGAGAAAATATAACAAAAGGCTCATGGGTCAAGATAAGGACAGGGAGAGATCATCCAGCAATTACCATCACAGGCAAAGCAGACTCGACTTGGAGAAAAAGTAATTTAATTTATTACCAATCAAATCAGAGTAGGATAATGAGAAATAAAAACAAATCTTAAAAACACCTTCTCCCCACTCCTCCTTTCTTCCTGGGCTTAACTTTACTCCCAAATTCTCTACCTTCTCGCCCTGAGTGGTACAGGGGGACAGGGAATGGGGGTTGGGGTCAGTTCAGCACCTGTTGTCGCTGCTGCTCCTTCCTCCTCAGGGGAAGGACTCCTCACACTCTTCTCCTGCTCCAGCCTGGGGTCACTCCCACGGCAGACAGTCCTCCATGAACTTCTCCAGCATAAGTCCCCTCCACAGGTTACAGTTCTTCATGAACTGCTCCAACAGGAGTCCCTTCCCCAGGGTGCAACCCTTCAGGCACAGACTACTCCAGCCTGGGCTCCTCTCTCCATGGGGCCACAGGTCCCGGATGAGCCTGCTCCAGCGTGGGCCTCCCACGGGGTCCTAGCCTCCTTCAGGCATTCCCCTACTCCAGCGTGGGGTCCTCCCCGGGCTGCGGGTGGGGATCTGCTCCAGCGTGGGCCTCCGTGGGCTGCTGGGGGACAGCCGGCCTCACCGTGGGCTGCACCAGGGGCTGGGAGGAATCTCTGCTCCGGGCCTGCAGCACCTCCTCCTCCTGCTGCACTCACCCGGGGGGCTGTAGAGTTGTTGCTCTCACACATTGTCACTTCGCTCTTTGGCTGCAGTTTTTCCTTCCCCCCTTCTTAAATATGTTATCCCAGAGGCGCTACCACCATCGTTGATGGGCTTGGCCTTGGCCAGCCGCTGCTCCGTCTTGGAGCTGGCTGGCATGGTTCTGTTGGACACAGGGGAAGTTTCTAGCAGCTTCTCACAGAAGCCACCCTCATAGTCCCCCTGCTACCAATACCTTGCCACACAAGCCCAGTACAACACCGAATGGTTTGGATTATACCGTGAGAAAGAAGTTAGTCTGTGTCCCATAGGAACTGACTGGTCAGGTTTCTCACTACAAAAATAAGAGGTCTCCTCTGAAAGATCCCTTCATCTAGATGTTTGAATAGATTACAGCTGAATGAATGGAAAGAAAGAGCTGTGCATGCTACAGTGGTACAGAAACTTAATAGGTGGGTGGAGCACAAAATAGCAGTAAACAAAAAGAAAGGAGAACTTTCTCAGCACTTTTTTACCACTGCAGAGTAATTCACAAGTTTGAATGTCTTGTCACAGCAATTTTAAAATTTAGTAGAGAAAACGCCTCAATCACAGCACCTCTTCCAGCTTCTTTTCTGCTGCAGTGAACTCCAGACCATAACATTCCTCTATGTTACAAGCTTCACAGCACAGCCTTTCAGATGTTGTTTGCTTGGGCTTTTTTATTGTTTGGTTACAGAGCAGCCACATATTTCAGATATGGTTGTAATCTGAAAGGAGATATTTTAAAATGACATATCGAATTCCATGTGACTTAATGATGGTAAACTAGATTTGGTGCATTTATAAATTAAATGGATGATTTTATACTTGAAATATTGAAAACTCAGCCTGGCATATGAAAGCCAAACTACACTTTGTCATCCTCACACAAAGAGGGTTGGAACAATCTTCTCTCTATGGCCATGGTTTGTACAAGAAGATATGGTGCGTTTCACATGCAGTAACAGAGACTGTGGTAGGTCACTGGGAAATACTTTTGAAGAAAAGGAGGTAAGAACTCACGAAAACTGGTTTAAGAGGAAGTCTCCATTACTTTAGGTGTTTATGAACAAGGTAGTAAAAAATCTGGCAGGAATAACAGAGGTGTGGGTCACTGGGTACCACATCAGGGAAATTATCTAAATGATCTTTTGCATGAAGCCTCATCTAGCCCCATTCTCTGGGATATGGGTTATTAATAATGAAGACTCTCTGGCCATAATAAAGGTCCTCCTGTAACAAAAACATGTAATAAAGGCAAAATCACACCCAGAGTTACTGCTGTGTCTTCAGACAGTATCATCAGTTTCACTCTTTGGTAGTCAGACTTAGTATCAAGTAGCCACTTTTCTTGAATTGGAAATGTGTTTCATGGTTCCCTTCCACCTCATTCTATGTAATTTTCTTCCTCAAAATTGTTTATTCCCCACTTGTGCTCTGATTTTTGTTATACAGCTTGGAGCATAAAGATGCCTCCACTTTGTGTTTCACTGCTGTTACATAGTTATTTCCTTACACAAAGGAGAAACAAAGCCTTTCCAACAGAGTGATGTTGTGGTAGGTAAAACTGAAAAAGTGGAACAAGAAAAGTTTTATGGGAATGTGCCCAGTAACGTAACACCTATCCACCAGTAGTGCACACCAAACCCTGTAAGAAAAACACCCACTGAACTGCATGCTAGGGGATTGACAGGTATACTATAGGGCATAAGAATGATGCTAGGGCAGGGTGTAGATGTCCTTTACAACGACTGACCTCCAGAATCCAACTCAAATGTACTTCAGTTTAGAAGATACTCTACCCTTTAGCTGCATCTTTGCACTTCAAAGAGTCTACTCATCCTTACTTGGGCTATATTGCCTAAAACCTCTGGCCTGAATCCCATGCTCTTCTCACTGTGCTCCTTAAATTTTGCTTTTTCTCCCTTTGATACTTTTTCCCACAGAGCACAAGATTTCCCACAGGAGTTTCAACTTCATGTACCTTGGACATAGTCAAAACACAATCAGGGAGAATTTCAGGGTCATCACTGAGGGTTTGGTACCCAGCTCCCATGGGAAGTCAATAGGAACAGAATGTTACTATACTTTGTTATCATACTTTCGACCTTTGAGAATTTTTCCTTCTGTATTGAGCCTCATAACTATACAGGAACTCACCAAGTGCATAGTGAAGCTCAAAGGATGAACTTTGTCTTTCTTGGAACCTGAAGACCATCAGGACAGTGTCTAATTATCATTGCACAGCAATATGAATTGACAGGATATGTTCCAAACTCTTTAAATATCCAGCCATAATATTTAACCTGATGACTTTCTGTACAGTCTAGGTTAACCTATACGAAAAGAGAGATTTTCAGATCTTTTAAATTTGTTATTCTTTTCATTTAATTGACTGACCCTGTTCTCATATTAGGGGATATATTAGAAACCTGTCTCCCAGGAGAACCTGCAATTCTTGCTGACATTCCAGTCACAGGTTGTTAGACTTCACCATGAATACGAAAATACTGCTGGTATGCCTTCACACTGAACCTGACAATCGCTTTTCTTGAGACTTGCAACACATTAAACAGAATACTTTTAATTTTCTCTCCTACTGAAATCAGTGTGAGATTTTTTTGTCATCATCGATGACACTGCAATCAGACACCAGTAATAAGAAGCAATATATAGAAAGATTTTGTGAAGACAGTATATTGATGGTATTTTTTGTGGCCTGTGTAGAAACTTAACTGACAGCCCCCACTGAAGTGTTGGTCATGAGTCAGGATTTTCCAGTGCACTGGCCCAAAAAGTTCTAATAGAAAGAAAATAATTAAACTCCAAAACAGTTTATTGCCTACTGCTCTGAAATATGACCCCAATATACAGCAAACAAGAACCTGCCTATAAAGAGGTGTGAATTTCATACAAAAAAAAAAAGGAAAACTGGAGGAGTTAATGTGGTATTATGGTGTCACCCTAGCCTGAGAACTTTGGGTGGCATTTCTGAGTTATATTGGCCACCTTCAGTGATACAGACGTATATGCTCAAAAAATTCCTTGGCATCCTCTGTGTTGTGCAAAACATTTGGCTGGTGACAATTAATCCACTCCAAGAAATGATGTCAGGAAATAAGTGATGTCTAATAAGACGGAAGGCATTTTTGAGCAGAGCTTTTTATAACCCTGCTGCCAGGAATGGGTACTTTTGGTTCCTCCCCTCTGCCCTACATTGAAGGATTTATGTAATTTATTTTCTTAAACTAAAAGTTCAAGACCATTAAGGAACTGCAGTTCATCTTTAAGATGAATTGCAAACCAGCTGTGCAGTATTTCACATTAATGATCTGGTGCATACTGAACAGCATGCAGAAAAGCAGGATACCAGTTCTCTCTTTACTAAACACGGCAACAGTGCAATCTAGAATCCAATTAGCACTGTTAGAAAAGTACAGTGATTCCAGTTGTCTAAACCATAAGCTATGAGTAACTTTGAGAAATGTAAAGCTTTCCGGGCTGCAACTGAGTTTTACACAAATCACAACTTGAAGGCTTACCAATCAGAGTTCAAAGTTAAGGTCCTCTGTAAACAGTTACCCGATGAACTAGTGAACTTTTAAAATTTCTGTTATTTGAATTTTACAGGACACCACATCTATCACTAGGTAGCTTTGTTTTCCAGGAAAAGATAACTGCTATGCTAGGAATTCTTTCAGCCTTTAATGAATTTCCTGTATTTGAGTTATTAATGTGCATTCAATGTGCGTTTCAACATCACGTGTAACAGCTGAAATCTGGCTTTTAAATGATCAGTGGTTAACAAATAGCTTTTAGGCTAATTAATGAGAGCTAAGGAAAGGATTGTTTCTTGCTCTGTATCTGGTAGGAGGTGGGATGAAATAGGCTGCAGATTGTATCTTCATGCCAGGGACAGAACTTTCACTACTGAAGTAAGATGATACTGGCCAGGGACTCAAGAAATGCAATTACAGTGTGATTATACTGATGTTAAGATAAGACTTATGGTTTTATTCTGTTTTGTTTTGAATTAAAAAGAGCTAACAATCTACACAAAATGTTAAGATAAAGTGAGAGAAGTCCCTTTAAAAAATACAGGCAAGGGAAGCTACACTGTTTTTCTATATTTTTCTTTCTGAATTGAACTATTATTTCAAACAGGAAATGCATCAGTAAAGCATCGAGCAATCCTTTGTTGTGTACATGTGGTTAGAAGGTCATATAACAATGCTGAGTCTGTAGATTGCTCAAGAGAATGAGTATGAGGCGGTAACTCCTGTGGATTTGTCTGTCCATAAGGCAATGGAAAGAGAGGAAAGTGGGTTTCCTGTTAGGTGCCCCATAACCTTGTATTTCTGCTTCCCGAAGTTTACCAAGAGTTGAGCTGCAATGGTCTGCCAAGAACAGCAGCATGACTCTCACACAACTATTTCTTTTAAGGGCTGTAAAGGGCAAAGCAGTTATTCTCGGCTTTGCAACACAATTGCTTGTTAGTACTTCTACCATATAACAGGCCAGGCTGATAACCAGACATTTGTCTTCCTTGTTATTAATATCAACTTCTTCCTGTTTCAAATTCTTTTTGGTCCTCCAATAGCAATTTTGTCTCAGAACACAGTGAGAAAATCCCTCACTCTTTCAGATGTACAAGGTCATTTTTTAAGCAGGAGTGTTAACTAGGACTCAGTCAGAAACCAGCTGTCCCTCACAAGGAAGAGTTGCTTATGAAGTCACCGATATGTGGTCATTTCCACTACTGTTTCACCAGATCTTGCTGTTGAGAACATAGGAATAAATTCCTGCAGCAAAGATGTTTTGGAAGATATGAGGGTTGATGCACAGATTCAGGCACCAAATCCAGTCAAAGCAGTATGTGCATTTGAAGTGAAGAGTAGTTCACAATGTGTCTCAGCACTTTGCCAGACCAGGACAATGTTGTGATGTTGATTAGACTTTCCTGGTGGTCTCTGTGGCCAGCAAAGCTACTTCACTCTTCTTCAAGAAGAATAGCTCAGTGCTATGTGAGACTTTATTGTGGTCTCCATGCCCATGGACCCTACTCGCAGGCAGGGTGCTCTGTAGGCAAAATTTTTCCCTTGTACACATCAGCCATCTGGCAGGTGAAGGTGCTATTCCCTGTACAGAGAGTGTTCTACAGGGAAAGTAGCAACTTAAAACACCTTTAAAGAAAAATAAGAAAATGCTTTCTTCAGAGAAGACTGCAGAGGAATATAAAACATTTTGTGGTCATTAGATTGTGTTGAAAACATTAACTAAAACCAAATAATTGTTTCTCTAAAAGTTAAGTAAATCCTCCAGTGCCTGCATTGATTGCTGCTTTCATTACACTGCTTTAGCTTTAAAAGATTAGCTTTTCAGTGATTAAATCTCACAGCCCTCTCATTTGCCTCTACTAAGGTGTTGGGAAGCCCAAGGACTATTCAACAGCAGCTCTCATTCATTTGTTAGCAGTGACCCACATCCCTCCTTGACCTGTCCCTGGCTACATCCCTGCCTCAGAGTAATCCTTTTAACACCTCTCTTACCTGAAATGCCCAGCACCCATTATACGAAAAAAAAAATTTCTGCTAAAAACGGATTTACAACCCCTTTCTGGACCTGGCTCTCCTACAGTAGGAAACATCTCAGTATCATCAGGCAAATTGAAGTGGCCTGAACGCCTTATCCAAACCAGAGATGACTAATCTCTTCGAAGCCCCCCAAAAGGTATTTACAGTATTTCCAGCACAGCAGGTGTCCCAGGAAAGCAGCGCTGCCTGTGCTGCTGGTATTTGTTGATGGCATTTATTCTTCAGTAAACTTAATCTTTAGATTCCCTCTATTCTGACATGCACTTGCACGGCCTCCCCTCCTCTTCCCACGGGATGCATGAACGGCAGACTCAAAACCAGAGGGCATCTGAGCCTGCGCCAAAGCAGGAACAGAAACCCTTTTCAGGGTCCAAACATGATCACCCGCTTATCACCTGGGGCGCCATCACTCTCCACAAACTGAGCTGACTAAACTGCTCCTGACAGTTTTAATTTCTCCAAGGGATGTCTTTATTGCACCATCTCTCCATATCTCCTATTGACTTTTATGAAGGGCATCACACTTCTGGTTTTTTGTCACAGAGTGCAAAGCTCAAAAAATATAATGGAGGGACAAAACCATTCAGATAAAGAAAACATGAAGATCCTTTTGTAGATAATTAGTTTGTTCAATTAAAAAAAAAATTAAAAAAAAAAAAGGACAAGGACAAACCCCACAAAACCCAGGCTTGAAGTAACTGAATAGTAAACGAGTATAATCCCCATTTGCACTTCACTATCTTCTCTGGACTTCCTGGTCGTACACCGGGAATGAAGCTGACACTCAAAAAGCAGATAGTGAAACAGGGAACATGGCAAAAAGGTTGTTTTGTAGAGCAAAACAAAAGGGAGGTGTCATCTCCCTGAAGATTTGGTTGATTTGGAAGAAATGCAGCAGTGTGGAGTAAGTTTCAGTAACCAGAATGAAGATGTGTACAGCTTGTATAAAATACTACAGCGTCTAAAAAACATCTCCCTCCTGCCACAGGGAAATAAAGATACCACCAAGTGAGTGTGCTGCATTAAAAATTGACACAGACAACTAGTTGTCTTCTTCATAGGCTTCAATTAGCTATTCAAGAAATTACAATGATTATACACCCTCTCTGCCATCCTTTTGACTGCTTCATCTCTGGGGTCATGTATTATCTTCTTCACTGTGTTTTACTTAATCAACCCTTGTTTCTCCTGTGGACCCTGAAAAAGGCTGTTTTACATGGGAAAGATGTTAACTCTGAGCAAAACACACCTTTGCTGTGGAAGGGAAGATTTTTCTTTCTGCAAGCAAAGGTTCATTTATGTACCTGCCATGTGCCTACAGAGCAGGAAAAGAAAACACGAGCAATGGAGCTCAGTTTTGTGGCCACGCTCCTCACCCAGGCACACCTGCCAACTGCGTGCTTCAAAAGGAAGGGCTGAATTTTGTGAGATCTTCTTTTTAGATCGTGAGTAATTTATCTTAATTTGTAATTTCACAGATGTTTACTCTGGAGACTAAATATTCCAAAAATGTAAAGGCTTTTGTTTTTCATTTTTCAAAAATGAAAATATTTGAGATTAAATTGAAACAAGTGATTAGGACACAAGTTTAAGTTCAATTTGACTTCTGCAGCAGAACCAAAAGAGGTAATGTAGGAAAAAAGCAAAATGCAGAGAAATTTTTTTCATGCCATGAACAAAGGAGTAAAACCAAAACAATCCCTACTTTCACAGTTTCTGTTGAAGAACAGTGTTGGGTGGCAGCAACTAGCACAAGCAGCTGACACATTTAAGGGTATACAGAGTTATAACCTCTGAGGGTTTTTAGATGCTTCAGTGAAAGATGGGCTGCAAAGGACTGAGGATAAGACCAGTAGGAGCACAAAACTGGTCATGACACAAGTCGTTACACACTTAGTATCGACTTCTTTGCCAGATTAAATCTGTTACACAGCAGAGGCAACAACTGTCCTGTCACACTGCATATTTCTAACTGAACAAAAACCTTGCCAGTAAGATAATACTGGCTGCTGTGATTCTGGGATCCTCTGAAGAATAGCAGGAGAATTTGTGAATTTGAAGCTCCTCTTCATGATATTCACTTGATCTTGGATGTGAAGAAAATCTATTCATTAATCTGGACTCCATGACCTCTGTGTAAGTTTGGAGTTTGCAAAACAGTTCATCCGTCCACAAACTGTGTAGTTCCCTTTCTACAGCAAACCTCTCCCTTCCTAAAGGAGTAGGAGTCCATAAAAATTTCAGTAAAAATATCAGTAAATTGTGTAGGTACTTTATGATGTAAGCACCATTTGCTTTCTGTCCCTGGGAATACAGTTGATTGAATGAACCTTTAAATCTCTTATCAAAATCTGCTGGAGTTCCTTGAAGATAGTCCATGAATTTTAGTGGGTGTTGCATTAGCTCCTAAGGGACTAATTTCCAAAGCAGTAGAAGATGCAAAGCTGATTTGTGTGGGAAACTGGCTACCTAGGTGGATGAGTTCTATTTTGTTATACAACCAGAGTTCTGTATGTTACATCAATCCATGGTGGCGAGACAGTTGTAGGAGGCAAGAAGAGAGGACCACAACTCCCTTTGCCTTGCCAACTGTAATCACAGATAAGGCTTTCCAACCTGATTTTCATGTTATCTTGGGCCAAACCCTGCAATCCTTGCCTAGTTAGCATTCAGCCAGACCTCTCACTGAAATCAGAGGAAGCTCTAGATCAGAAAATGCAAAGTCAAGGAGGAGAGCCAATTGCCTTTTAACCACATTTTCTTATTGAAATCAACTCCATACTTGGCTTATGTGACAGATGGCGTTTGGCACTCATGTCAGCACACAGCAGGAAAGACAGCTGGAAGCTTGCACAGCGTGTTCCTGTCTTCCTCGGTCCTTCATGCATGGGGGACAGATGCATTTGCAATGCAACTGTGACTGAGTCCTGTACAAAAGGCAGGCGATATGATCCTGGGTACAGGCTGCAGGATTTGACCTGTCAGTCCCCTTTCAGCTGGTTAAAAGTTTTGTGAATGCATCACCTGTGAGAATTGGGCAGATGGCAAATTTTATTATTTCAATTTGTCTTATATTTCATTATCCCGTTAACTTTTTAATTTGACTGCTCTAATAAAATAATCAAATTTTATGAAGGTTGTTTTTTTGCTGGGTAGGCAAACATCACAGATATCAAAATGTAATACAAAGGCAAATACTCAGGATCATCAAGACACCCTGTATCCATAGTGATTCATTTATAATGCATTAAAGTTATAGCGCTTTAGGCTAGTTTACTGTTCAAACACGTTAGGAGGAGTGCTTCAGATAACTCCGCCTTGGGAACAGAGAGATATTTCAGAAAGTGATGTGTTCAGGGAGCTTAAAAAGCAAAATGTGTTGTCATGGATGGTTTTAATAAGTGATCTGAGATTTAGGCATCCTGGAGGCAAAGCTAATTTAGTCTTCCAAAAATTTTGTCATATTTACTGCTCAAACTTATTGAAAAAAATATGAAGAATAATTTGGGGAGGCACATTTCTTGCTAAAGCCAATGTTTTTCATTTTCCAACACACAAAGTAAATACCTAGTGGAGACAAGGGACAAATCTTTGCCTTTATGTTCTCTGAAAAAGGAAAATCGTTTTATAGTAATTTTTGCTCCCTTCTTTTGGAGGCAATGTTTATTAACAGGCTAGGAAACCTGATTGATCCAAGCAAAGCTTAATAATGTCTGACAAGCCATTCACAGTAAAACTGGTTAATGTCACCTTTGTTTAGCTCAGATATTTTAACTTTACTTACCGCTTAACCCACTATGTCAAAGAGGTAACAATAAATGCTTGGGAAAGAAAAATTAGCTGTATTTCTGTGTTCAAATGGAAGAAAGCAATACAATAAGCGAAACCAGCCCATTTTTTGTACACTGTATAAAGTAGAAAGTCGTCTTTTTCCAGCAAAACTCCATATTGGGTAGACAACCCAATCCCACAGCATTTACTCCAGGAAAACAGCCCACAGAACTGGAGATCCCTAATGCTCAGGAAAAGTCACGTACAATTATCTCTTCTAAATGACAATGGAAATCCTTTGCAGGTTCAATGAATCCCACTGTTTCTGTCACATAAGATTCCCTGACAGATGTGTAAGGAAATTGCAATTAAAGACAGCCAAAAATGTCCCAAATTACTAGTCTTAACTGTGTTACCTTCAAAGGTGGAAGGGAGGAGAACAGACAAGAGAAAAACAGTGAATGAACAATAGACAGTGTGAATTTAGCTTCAAATTTTTCTACCTGTCCTTATGGGGAGAGCTTTCAAAGGAACTTGCCCTACTAAAATTAGTCTGTATTTTATGCCATGGTGTATCTTAACAATTGAAATAGATTGTAAGATACTAAAATTATTGTAGTAAAGAGCACATTAGGTATCCTGTGTTTACCCTGGATACTTTCAACGCAAAAGTAAGTGCGTGCTATCATAAATAAGTAATCGTTGTAATATTAAAGTCAGGTGCATCCAAAACAAGGCATCCTAAGACTACCACAGATTAAAACTTATATTAAACTTTTTTTTTTTTTTTGATTGCCAGATTTATATTATTTCCCTTTGCAGGAAAACATAATCTAAATAAATAGGCTGTGGTTTTCAACCAGAGACACGGTTATCTTCAATCAAAATAGTACTTCACCTAATTACAGGAAAAACGTAAACAAAATTCCTGTTCAATCTTACTTTGCCTTTCCAGCAATACAGTACAAATATCACATTCTAACTGTGAAGCTTATTTCCTATAGATTTCGATGTGTGGTATTTCGATATTCTCATGTCTCTTTCACCTGGAGTTGGGCTGACAGAGATCTGAGGCTGTGATGATGAGATAAAATTCATGAGGAAGCAAAGGGCTTGTTCTATTTAGAGACTTTAATAACCCCTTTTCTGTATCATTGTAGGAAGAGAGAAATTTAACTTCGGGGACAGCTCATCTTATTAACTGCTTTATGTGAATTAATTACACTTACACATTAGAGCTGGAATCTAGCTTTTGCCTTTGTGGAAGGAATTTCTCAGAATATCTTTTTTTTTTACCTAACCCACTTCTCCAAGGTATCCCTTTAGTTTTCCCAGGGGCTTATAGAAGGTGAAACTGTTTCAAATAGGTCAAATATCTTTATTCTCTCTACAACTATTTTTAAACTTGCTCCTTTACGATTTTATGTAAGTAGCCCTTGAAGATGATACAACTTTTTGTCAGAGGCTTTCTTTTCTGAAGTTGAGTCTGTAACCAAGAAAAGTTACCGAATGAATATCCATGTTTACTCTTAAAGTATTTATATGAGTAACTCTTTATAGCATTTTATGACTGTACCATATGTACATAAAGTTATTAAATATTCAGTTAGATAACAGGAAATTAAGATCTATAACACTTTCAAGGACACAGCTCAGAAAAGTAGGTTCTTATTCTTAAAGATCACTAAATTTCCTGTCTCTGTGAGGACACATGACATGATAGAATCTGAAAGAACCCTTCCTCATGACTCTCTGGATGTAAAGGTTTAAACTCTTAAAAAAAAATAAAAAAATTAACAAGCCTTTTAGCTGTTCCAAGAAATGAGCCTGCACTGGGATCTCAGCTTCCACTTGGCTCCTTCCAGCATTGAAACTCATTTGTCTTGAACCAGCTGCACATTGCAGTGTAGACTGCACTCCAGATAATAAGAAGAGATGAGGGAAAAGGAGCTGTTTTATTACTTGCTTTTATGGCTAGTGATAATATTCATTATGTAGAAGTCCCTCTGAAGTATCCTGAGTAAAGTGTCCATAAATATTTTAATTTTCTTAGGTAGCAGTTTTCCAAAACAATTTTTTCCTCCAAAGGTAAGATCATATCTATGATATCTCCTGTCTATCCATGAAATTTGTCTTGTTCTTTGGTAAAACCAAGCAACAACAACTTCAGGTTTGTTTGTTTCTTGACCAAATATGTCAGAATTTATGACCTGACATTTTCGGTCTATTTTTGTATAAACCACAAAACATAGAATCATAGAATCATAGAATCATTATGGTTGGAAGAGACCTCAAAGATCATCAAGTCCAACCGTACACCTGATGCCACCCTGTCCACTAAACCATGTCTTGAAGTGCCACATCTAAACATTTTCTGAACATCTCCAGGGACGATGACTCCACCACCTCCCTAGGGAGCCTGTTCCAATGCCTAACGACTCTAACAGTGAAGAAGTTCTTTCTAATGTCCAGCCTGAACCTCCCCTGCTGCAACTTGAGACCATTTCCTCTCATCCTATCGTTAATTACCGGGGAGAAGAGCCCAATCCCCACCACATTTTTTATTGTCTTTTACGACTGTGGCTATGTGCATTTTTTTAAAACATGTAATGAAAAAATAGTAAAGTTGGATTCTATAAAAACTACTTTTTAGAGTGTTTCCTCAACAATAAATACTATTTTATGACCAAAGAAACCATACCTGTCTAGTCATTTGCGTTGTTCCTGTGAGATAGTTAGCTGAAAATTTCTAGAATATCTCAACAGTTAATGAAACAAGCAACAAAGCCTTATAAGCATGCAAATTACTCAACTTTCAAACATATATATATATATATTAATTTTTTTTATGTTGCACAAATGTTCCAGTTAGACTGCAATGGCCGAACAAGTAAGACCGAATTATAAGATAGTTAGTTGTTTTTGTGATGTAATTGAGTTCAATCCCTGCGAGACTAATCAACCTGAAGAAGGAACCTTTTCATTGAAATTGCTTCACTGCAGAAGTGAAGTAGCAGAAAGCTTAAGGGGTTTTGTGACTCTATTTTATTCTCAATGACACAAGCAGCAAGACAGTGAAAATTTCGTGTGGGCCATGGGATATAGAGGGTAACCGGGGAGCTGAACCAGGTAAGGGAACTAGGTTGTTCCAGGGCTCACCAAAATGCCCCTCCATAAATGTCCATGTCATCAAAGCTCCTGCCTAGGACCATTGTGAGCAGGCTCTGTGGAAGAGTTAGTTGATTAAATGGATTTGGAGACTACGTTCTCACGTCTTTCCAGGTCATTGCTGAGATATTCTAAAGAGTCATATTGCCAAAAATGTTGCCTACCTGTGAGTAAAGAAGAGCATTTTGTCCAGGGCTGTCAGTCCAGTGCTTTCTGTGAACATGAAATATGATTGCTTTTGGTAAGAATTGAATTTGGGCGTCACTAAGTACTTTCATATTCCTTATAACACATATTTAAACACAAATCAACTGGTTGGCTCTGCCTTTCTTTCCAGTCTAATCTCTGCTGGAGCTGTAGTCACATGCAGGTATGGGAATCAGTACTGTCATGAAGGAAGGCAAGGTGGAGATGGTTACCAGACCACAGCAGTCATTCTCCAGGTGTACTCACGAACCTGACTTAAACTGAAAGAGCTGGATGAGCTATTTGCCAGTCACAAAGCAAATGATTAATCAGAGATACGTTGATTTATTCTGCCAGCCTACTGTACCCGTTTCTTTCATGCTATATGGTGTGATTACATACCATAAAGAAAAAGGGGAAAACAGAATATTGTGATCTCGTAATTGCCTGATGCATCCAGTAAACAGAAGCTATAACATAGAGCTGTCTTAGCTTAGTTTTAGGGAGGAAAGGATGCAATACACCCAAATAAGAGGCATCAGCACTGATTTGAAGGAGCATAACCCTGTCTGACCAAGGGAAAAAAAATATTCTGGAATTGTCTGGAGATGTGAATCCAACAAATTTGCCAAGATCTGCTGCCTTTCAGTGCGAAACTAAAATTTAAGGGTAAGTCCACCTGTTCTGATATGGTTCATTCCCATAGCTGGAAGCTAAATGAAGGCAGGATTTATATTGCTATTGTAGATAATAAATGATTTGGTCGTTTTGGTGAAGACTCAGTTTGCACCTGGTGAACACTCCTCAGCATTGCTGCAGAACCTCTAACTTGCTCACAGGCCGATTTTACAAAAGGAATGTTACATCAATGATGAGGGACTGGGCTGTGGTGTAAAAAGAATTCAGAAAGTGTAGCTGAATTTATGACTGCAGAGCCTGAGTTTTTTAAAAGATGCAGCCATCTCACTTGGTACTAGGCCAGACTTATCTCTGTATTACTCCATTGACTTAAACCCCCACACACATTTGATTCACTAGTTTTAATGAGACTGGCTTTTCTCTGGAATATTTATTACTGCAGTCACCATTTGAGGCCCAGGAGGAATGTGCCCAGTGTTGGGAACAGTACAGGATGTGTTGGGTTTAGCCAGGATGATTCTGTTTGTGTTGGCTGCTCACTGAGTGGTCTTATGTCTCCTTGGTATTGCATTCAGCTTCGTCCCTTGGGAGTTGTGGCTTAAGTGGGAGTTTTTAGAGACTTTGCAATTGCTATGAATGATCACAGCTGTCATTGACAAAGTGGGAGGGGAAACAAAGTTAGTGTCAAAGCAGCATGATCTCATGCTTTGGTCTTTTAGCTGGTAGTCTGTGGATGCTGAGAAAGGTAAAGATGAAGGGCATGGGTTCAGTTAAGTCAGACCACTGTCAGATTAGTCAGTCATCCTCTCAGATACCCAGCTAGATGCTTGAGACTGTTTTCAGTGGATTTTGTATCAGGAAAAATTATACAGTTCTGACTGGATGGAACTCCAAGCATTTTCATGTTTCTCTGCAGATAGGGGTCCAGTTTGCTTGCTGGGACTATGTGGGAATAACCCAGCTACAACAGTCTGGAGCAGCTTCTGGTGCTGGTGATGATGACTCCTTTAATGCCTTCCATGTTCACCTTTTAGAAACTGAAGGGCTGAAGTGCTCTGGTGTAACTACTCTGAGGACAATCTCTGGGGTTAGTGAGCTGCGGTTTAATTACTCAGATTGAGCAATCTAAAGATTGCTCCTACTCATAAACTGATGGAAACAATATGATAACTCACAACCTACAGGGAGCCAAAAACAGTCTAACAGGCCACCTCATAAATTTTTAAGAAATTTATTCCAATAGATTTATTTGTGAACACTAAAAGCTCTTTTTTTCTCTATGATGGAGAGAAGTAGGCAGAAATAATGTGGCTGACATCCTACTCTTGCCCTAGTGCAAATCATGCCTATCTCATAAGTAAATCCTACAGGTATAAATGAAAATGAAATCAAGTTAGTGGAACAGATTATTCTCAAATGTATCAAAATTCACCTGGAACAAATTTAAACAATGAGACTACGTTAATAAATCTGCTGCATTCTAGAGAAGACTGCAAATATTATTTTCCCTAGAAAATTCTTCTTTCAAAATTTTATTCAGGAAGAATTCATAAAATACTGAAAAGTAATGTTCTTTCCTCATATTCTACTCACTTTTTTTTCTTATTTGTCCCATAAAAAAAAAAAAAAGGTATTTAAAATTATAAAAGTGCGTATATAGAGACCTTTCATCAGGAAACATTGCTACATTCATTTAAGTGCTTAAAAGAAATTCGTAACTGAGGACTAAAATGCTTTTCAAAAGTCTAAGCCTTCTTACATAGATTTTATAAAAAGTCCAAATAAGAGTCATGGAAAAGTTGTATTTGGCAAAATACCATTTTCTGACAAGATGTGTTTTCTTGGGAAAATAGTGAATCATCTTTAATGTTTTATAAGACATTGACCTCACTGGTGATGCCACACATACAGTCACCTTTCCCTTCATTCAGGAAGGAAGCTATCATTTCATTTATTGCTGTGATTAGTGATGTTATTTTTCAAAGCCCAATTTCTAAAACTTTCTAGTTCCCTTAATTTCAGAGTTTGGCATAAAAACTTGAATACCAAGGGCTACAGAACTAAAAGATGACTGTTAAGGTGTGGGGGACAAACAGAAAAGAAATATTGCACAAGACTAGTTTAGATTTACCAGATATATCATAGGGACTAAATGAATTTCAGATACCTTCCAGTCATAGAATTATAGAATGGTTGGGTTGGAAGGGACCTTCCAAGCTCCCTGTCATGGGCAGGGACAACTTCCACTAGACCAGCTTGCTCAAACCCACCCTGGCTTGGAACTCTCCAAGAGATGGGACAGCCACAACTTCTCTGGGCAACCTGTTCCAGTGCCTCACCACCCTCACAGTGAAGTTCTAACTTTAATCTAAATCTATTCTCTTCCAGTTTAAAGTCATTATCTGTTGTTCTATCACCGCATGTCCTTGTAAAAAGTCCCTCCCCAGCTTTCTTGTAGGCCCCCTTTAGGCACTGGAAGGCTGCTCTAAGGTCTCCCTAGAGCCTTCTCTTCTCCAGGATGAACAACCCCAACTCTCTTAGCCTGTCTTTGTAGGAGAGGTGCTCCAGCCCTCTGATCATCTTCGTGGCCTCCTCT
>NW_009637293.1:40368-40672 GCF_000690535.1 Cariama cristata | reverse complement strand
GTGTCTTTAGTGTCATTTTTTTAATGTGATTTTATTTCCATTTGTACCACTCACTTAGAAGGTAATGATTTTCATTGTCTGCCTTTGTTTAGGAATCTTATTTTTTGTTTAAACAAAGAGAAGGAGACTACTGAGGAAAGCGGCCAGATGTGCTGTGACGGCAGTTCAGCGCTCACCCCTCCATGTTGTTCGTTCTGCAAGGGGGAGGTAGAAGATTGCTGCTTAATATTTAGCCCCTGTCAGTCATTTGAGAATGCATACCAGGACCTGCCGGCCTCCTGCGTGTTACTGGGCATCTTGGCTA
>NW_009637293.1:0-40288 GCF_000690535.1 Cariama cristata | reverse complement strand
CAGGGGACACATTGCAGTAGCCAAATTTTGCACCTTGAGCAGATAAATAGCTGCACTGTAAAAGCCTACCTATCTAATAGGTGCTGAAATTCTATTTTTTAAATATATATGTGTATGTATATATATATATTTAACATGCAGTCAGCCAAGCTAATATGGAAAGTAATTGAAATAAACAGCTGGCAAACATGGTTAGGGTATAGAGAAAGGTTTTAGGGCAAACGTTCGGGTTTTTTTGTTTGGGTTTTTTTTTCGTTCAACAGATGTTGTCTCCACTCTTTCTTGGTGGCTGTGGGATTATAAGGGCTGAAGTGGAGAATATGTGATTCCTACAGTTGGACTGAAAACAAATGCAATGCTGTCTTTGCTTCCGTATTCTTTGTCTCTGTCAAATCTGTATAACCAGACTTGACTTTACATAGTCAGCCCAACGTCCACTTCCCTCTCCAAATCCTGTCTGGAGGCACCCATCAAGTACTAGTCTCCTATGTATGTAAAGACCTGTTTACATACAAAATATTTAAATGTTTTTTATTTAAGGTAGTATTTGTATATTTAAGACTACAGCTTCTAGATCTGACATGTTCTTGTTAGGTAAATTCTGATGATGCGTGGAGCCATTTGTTTGCAGGATCTGTGTACAGAGTACATCTGTCGGAGATACGGTACATGTACATATGGACAGTGTAAGCAGAACATCTCAGCATAAAGTTTTTATTTTCTGACAAGTGTCCTGCAAAATAACATGAGGGTATTTTGTGTAAATATAAAAGAGCATGTGGACAGGTCGTGCTCTGCCTTTCCTCTGCTCAAAGGTGAGTCAGGCCGCTGGCTCTGAAAGTAACCTTTTTACACGGGTCAGAAGGAAAGTTCTCCCTGGAAACTGCGTGGAGAACAAGTTACGTACAGCAGCAACGTGAAATGTCTTCAGCAGAGTTAATAGGGTGATGGCCGTGCCTCTCTCTAAAGCGTTAAGAGTCAAAGAACTTGCCTTTGTCGCGGAGTTAATTCAAGTGGCATCAAGGATGGCATCCTAACGTCATTCCCAGGCAGAGGCAAGGACTGCTCCGGCATGGCAGTGCTTTCAGGACGAGTTACCCACCTGCCAAGGAATGACTGGACCCAGCACAGCTTTCCGTGGCCATGGTGGGCTGCAGACCAACTGGGGTGGTTCCCCAGGTAAACCAGTCGCTCTGCGTGTGGTACCCCTGCTCACCAGCAAGTCATCTCTCCGGGCTCATTTGGCCTGCCTGGGGGTAGCATGAGTTAAACACTCTTTTTAAGACTGTGGGCTTTTATTTTCTTCTTGTTTGGAGAGTCCTGATGAGGTGATACTTGTTTTCTTTCATTAGGGAGAAAATAAGCAGTCTCTAGGTAGGGAATACCGGGTTAGGTGATTGCCTTCACTCTTCAAGTGATGCTCCTGAGGTGCTGGGGTGCTGTTTGGCAGGCTGAGGCTGGAGGCTGAAGCCGCAAACCTTCTGTCTAGACCATCCTCTGCACTCTTTCTCCTGTACTTTCAGGTTTCTTCCTCTGGGCATGGGTTGTCATGGGTTCCTCGCAGCCGACGGGCGCTTGCTCCCACGGAGGACACTGCCTGCTTTCCTGCAGAGCAAGGACAGCGTGTGGCTTATCGTTTATCTGAGCCATCTCTAAAACCTGTCCTCTTGGCTCCATCTCGCGCAGATCTCAGAAATCCTTGTTTTGAGAGAGATTGTTCTTTTTTGTTAGCTTAGTAGGGGGTAGTTTCATTTTTTTCACGATGTGGCTGAGCTGAAGGACTGCTTAGTAACAGCGTAGTTTACCTTTCAAAATAGCTTTCCACCATCACTCGGGTTGTGGTTGATGGGGGAAACCAGCTGTAACACGTTATGCAAGGTGGCATATGCCCAAAGGAAGAGATGGGGCTGATGCTTCGCCCTGAAAATAGGTAGTCTTGCGATTTAACTACCCAGAAAGTTCTTTTATCCTTTTTTCCACCCTCCCACCCCCAGCTTCTCTCTGTCATCAAAGCCATTTTGTGATTAATCCAAGTGTTGTCTCCCTGAATTTGCTCCATGCACACCCGTAGGGATGGGGGCTGGTTATACAGAAGAGCAGAAAAAGGGAACGTAGCTCACCACTTCTTTCTTTATTTGCTCCGAATCGCTTCAGCTCCTTAACATTTGAATTAATCAAATAAAATTCTCTCTGTGCATATCCAGGAACAAGCTACGTTTAATCTAGTTAAGTGTTTTCTGTTCATCCACAAAAGGCCCGGTTTCAGGGCAGAGTGCGCAGGGGAGGGCTTTCCAGAAGGTTTAGCATCTTGATGGACAGCTTTCTGCTGCCTTCATCTCTCCAAACAGAAAGGGTGGCACATATGGCAAGGGCTGGTGGACAGATTGCGCTGCAGAAAATAACCATGGCGGCTAAGCAAATATTTTACTCTTTCTTGCCTTTCTCCTCTGCCCCATCAGTGAGAAGAAAGACTCGCTAATTGTCTCCTTGTCGTGGATTTTTGACTGTTGGGGTACTCTTTTTGGTCCCACTGGATATAGAAGCCCACCTGTTAGAACAGCTGTAATGAGACACTGCTTTCCTTATTCTCTCTGTGCTAGGAAGGAAATTTGTCTTTGGCTCTACCGGCAGGTAAGTGTGGGTTATTTTCACTTTAATTTCATTTTGCTACTTTTTATTTATTTTTTTCATTGCTGAAAAAATCCCCAAAGGGATTTATGAGCTTGAAGGAGGTTTTGTGCAGATTTTTTTTTTTTTTGGATGTGGCCTAAAAGTTGCAAACGTGCTTGGTTTTTGAGAGACCTGGGAGCATCTTGAGCCTCGTGTTTGGGGGTTCCTGCGGTGGGGTGGCTTCTGACACCCGGCGGGGTTAACCCCCACAAACAGGCCCTTCTCCTTCCACTTAGCAGAAAGTTGAATGTACCCACGGAGAATGAATCTTCTTGCAAATCGTAAAGGCAGCCCCGTCTCGCTTGTGAAACAGGCTGGCAGAGAAGGGCGAACACTTGGGAGCGAGACTTCGGGTAGGGTGGGCAGCAGTGGCTGCAGGGGAGAGGGTGCAAGGTCAAGTTCTTTCTCCTCGGGGGGGGTTCAGGCTTCCTGCAGGCCAGGAGAGCAGCCCGGCCATCTGAACCTGGGCAGCTCTCATCTAGCTTTGCTTGTGTGTCTTCTTCCTTTTTCAGCACTGCTCTTGTTCAGTAGGAATATGCAAAATTTCATTTGTAGATGTTCTATAAAGAATGGATATTTCATTGCAGAGACCTCCGTAGCGTCACAATTCTCATCTTCCCTGTCTCGTTCGAGACCGATTTGACGAAAGTAAAGCTATTTTAATCTTCTGGTCTCAAAATAGAAGCCGTTCCGTTTGTGCTATAGAAAATGGCTGCGGGATGATCTTCACGTGTTTGAGCAAACCTTCTGGCCACTTGTTTTATCTCAGGGCACCGCATCCTCCTCTTTCTTCCCGTCATCCCCTGATGTCGAGCATCCCTGGGTTTGTGGTGCTGGTTTTGGTTGGCAGGCGTCATCCATCTTCTCTCCTAAAGTCAGACGGTCTTGTGCTTCCCCTCGGTTTCCCCTTCTTTACATCTCTTTGTTCCCTGGTGTGATGGTTGCTCAGACCCCCTAAGCCTCGGTGGGCAGCGCAGGCGTTCCTCCTGCGGGTTCCCCCACCCAGCAGCCAGTCTCATGTGCAGCTCTACACTGGGGGCCCTTCACGTCACGGTGGTAATTAAAGCCCTGTAGCCCCCCCGTTGCCACGGAAACGCAGCACTCCACAAATCCCGCACACAACTTATGGTCCTATTAATTTTCCCAAACACTCCTTATTCGCCAAATTTAAGCAGGGTTTCATTTTGCAGCCTGGAAAAATGCCATACTCCAGAAGTACCCAGGGAGGGGAGCACATGTGCGCATCTTTTTTGGGGTATCGTGTGTAAAAAAAACCCCTTACCCCTGAGCTGGGGAAGGAAAAGCATCGCCTGTGACCTGTTGCCTTTGCAGCGATGATGCCACATCAACGTCTGGTGTAGGGCTGACACCTTGGCTGCGTGGGCATTGCTTTGATGGAGCAAAAAGACAAGCACGGAGGCAAAAAACTAATCTGCGGAGAGGTGGTTTTACTGCAAGCCCAGCGCTGCCTGGTTGTGATTCAGTGGAACAAAGTCACCGTTCATGCACGATATTATTTAGTTTAAATATAAAAATTCCAGTCGTTCTGCTGAACAGCTTTAAAAAAAACATGGAAAAGGGTTGCTGGTTGGCACAAAAAAGAAGTGTGTTGGATAATTGGCATGTGGTGACAGCATGGCTACAGCATTAGCAGAAATCTGTCCCAGTCTAATTGCTGTGCTCTGACCATCTCTCGTAGGTTTGTTCCTGACTTTGAGCTGCCAGATGCCATCTTTTGACACTACTTTCAGTCGTCTGCGTTTTCAAAGGAGGAAGCATCTAACAGGATTACTTTCTCGTAAACTTGGACTAAAATTGAATTGGGGTTTGGCATTTGAAGACAGCGCAGCCCTCAGATATCCGTATAATTAACATGGATATTGTAAAGTCAATACAAGTTGCTAGTTCTGCTTCGCTTGTTTGCTGTATGGCTTTAATATTAAGGCAGAGATTGTATCTAATGAGCTAGGTCACGCTTATTGGAAGATGTGGAATAACACTTTTCCCCTCTAGTGCTATGCGCCAGCTATTTATTCCCATCGTGTTTTTTATTACAGTTTCTGCTATCTTTTCAATTTCTCCACTCAAGCTAGGATCTGCTTTGAAAACGGTTACGAATCATCAGCCTGATGCTGTAATTCCTGTGAATGATACTGGTCTGGGGACTAAGAACTAATTTTTAATTGGCCGTGATGGTTTTGTTTTTTAAGCAATGGATGTAACCACTCTCTAGGTTCCCTCTCTTGGGGCTTATGTTGATCCACTCTTGGCTGCTAAGAGATCCTGTTCACAGCCCTGGCGTTGGAAGAAGGCAGGGGAATTTGGGTACCCTGAGCTCCTTCCTAGCTAGCTTGGGTGCTCAGGTGCCGTGGCAATGGAGAACAACTTAAGAAATCCTGTGACGTTCAGGATTTTGAGCCCTCGGGGATGAGAAACAGCAGCCAGCACCCGGTGGCCTTGAATCCAGATGAAATACAGGTGGGCATTTTCTCACCTGCAGTTGGTTTAAGCTGCACAGTAGAAATTAAACATTGATTCAGTGGTTAGAATCATCTCCGTGAGATGTCGTCCATCCTGGCATAGAGAGTTGTGAGCCACTGAACTGGGAGATCTGCATCCCAGCCCGTCTGGGATACAGGGACACCAGCAAAGGGTGTCATTCCTCAAAGGGGGTTCTTCTGACCTTTAGTTTTGGTTGAGGAAATTGCACAGGGTAGTAAACAAAGTAGGAAATTGTGGTATATTAAAGATAATTTTTAGAGAGATTAGTTGGTAAGACGGGTATTTTCTGTAGTTGTTTCCTTTTGGGGTCTAGTCAGATTTTTTGTAAAATTTTGAACAGTCAGGTAGTGAGCTGTAAATCTCCAGGATTTTAATAAGAGAATTTAGAAATAGATTACTTAAATTTCTGAGAGCATTCATTGCAAAATACATATTTCCATTGCCTTCAAACTGAAACTAGTGTTAATTATTTGTGACAACTGTAGTAAAAAGGCTAAGTTATTGCTACAATTCGGGTTTGCTTGTGGTTTGTGTTTTGTGTTATTATTTTTTTATAGTGCCCCTTCAGACAGAAGGAATAAACATCATGAAATCTGATGTAGGTATAAAGCCTGACATCTTATGCTTTTGTAAAAATGTTTCAAGCTTCTCCAAAGAATGTTAGTTGAATCAATAAGTCAAGTAGAGGAGGCCTAAGGATAAGGCTGTCTTTTTCAGTCTGAGATTGCTTTCATGCCCACTCCACTTTAAAAAAAAAAAAAAAAAAGAAAAAAAAGGTGCACAGTTGGATGTCCACTCTTGCCCAGCTCCCAAGTGGATTGTGATTTAAAACTGGAGGCAGGGCACCACCTGCGCTGTTCGGCTGTTGTAATGAGGTCCCGGGAGAATTATTTCCTAGGGAATTATATGACTTGAATAAAAGGCCTGGCTGGCTCTTTTACTCTCTTCATATTTTTCTTATAATTCTGACTATTTTTTCCTGTTTGCAGTTTTCCCAAGCTGATAGCATCCTGTGGAGCTGGTGAACTGCAGTGATAAGCGATACAGCAAATAATATACGGGATACATAAAGAGGGTTGAGGTAGGGTATTGTAAATGGCAGTGCTCTGGCATTGTGGATTTCAGGGATATAGTGCTTTACATCAAGGAAATTTAGACCCTGCTGGCTATCCCAGTTGTTACTCAGAAAAACACAGTATTTGTGGACTTTTGTACATCGGTTGATATTTTGCACTGGGAATAGCCTGTAAGAAGTCTTGGAATTGATAGTTAGGCAGCTGTGGTGTATGGTGACTGATTCCTCGGTCCTGGAACAGCTTTGCCCCAAATGCAGCACAGCAGTGAAGGAAGCAGGCAGCAGTGCCAAAGTGAAGAAATCTCAATAGGTTTTTTTTCGGTTGGGTGGTTTGGCTTCTTTTTTTTTTTTTTTTTTTGGGCGGTGGTAGTGGTTTGGGGTTTTTTTATTTTGAGTCTTCATGTTGTAATCCACTATCTGTTTCTCCTGCAGCTCTGATGGCAGAGAGGTGGTGGAAGGGTGCTCACATCAGCTGCAGAAAAGGTGGTAGGGTTAGTTTATATGGTATTTATTGATGGTTTAAGCTAACAGGGCACTGGCAGCGCTGAGGAGTGGCTAGAGGCAATGTCAGCTGCCAGCAGAAACAGCCTGTCCCGGCCCTGAAGTGACAGCTCCGCAGCAAAACCCAGCCGAGGGCACTTGTCCCTGCACCCCCAGCGTTAGGACACTGGGATGGGGCAGTCATAGAATCGTAGGATCGGTTAGGTTGGAAAGGACCTTTAAGATCATTGAGTCCAACCGTAGTTGGTTGGACGTTGCAGGTTGTAGGAACAGGTCTGTCTGCTCACCTCTGTCAGTGGTGGGCAACAGAGACTGCCTGCCTCTTGCCATTTCCGTAAAGAGAGCTTGTCTCTGGATATATCTTTCTTAAGAAAGAAGGCTTGTCACGGTAATTTAAAACACGGGAGTGAAAACCTGATCGCTCAATAACTTTTCTTACTTTACTTTTTGTTCAAAATTTAGAGTAAGCTATTTTTAAAAGTTTTTAACACACACAAGGATTTAATTACAACCTTTTAAAAGAGAGGTGCAGGTATCTTTGGCCATAGCAAGTATATCAAAGTATCTCATGGGTGTATTTACTGTGTGACAGGGCCTGGTGCTCTGTAGCAGTCTGCCATGTGAGACACGTAGACTTCAAAGGACACGAGAAGCCTTCAAGAAGGCGAATTCAGGATGCTTGTTGTCAGGGGTCCATAACTGGAGCTCCATAACTGCAGAGCACAGAACGGTCCGTGGATTTTTCTGTAGCCTTGCTGATGTAGGACTTGTGACTTTCTTGGGACCTTGGTGACTTGGAGGAGGAGGAAAAGTCCTGGTCATAGTCAGGAGTAGGAGTGGGTCTAGCACTTGGGCAACGCACTCTTAAAATGGCTTTCTCTGCCTGTTCTGCAGGTCCCTTTCCTCTGCCCTGCCTGTTGGTGTTGCAGGTACCCCCAAGCACAACGCACCACGTGTTCCTCTCCTTGTGCCCTAAGCGGCAAAATAATTTGGTAAAGTCGCAAATCAATGCAGTGTTTTTCTAGAAGGTTTATCGGGTTTATTTTGCGTTACATAAAGAAGAGCCATTAGATGGGTCGCATCCCTTCTGCGTTAATCCAGTAGCACGAACGCGGAGCGAGAGCGCTGCTCTCCTTATCTGCTCTCCAATCTTTGAACTCTTACATAATACATTTAAGACTGGTTTTTGAGTAATCTCTTTTGGGGTCTTATTTTGCATTCTTAGTCTCCAGTAACATTTCTTCCCTCGTGAAATCCTTTCCAGAAGGTACACATTATCTGCTACGAGGCAGGGCAACGATGAGCATCAATTTCCACGGCAGAGTAGAAGCCTGGATTACAAATTACTATTTAATCCTTTTTGCGTCAAAGGATACAATAATCCTTGTAAAATGTGCTCTAAGTCTTATGCTTGGCTGTGTGAGGTTAAGGGCCAAAAATCAAAACAGGGATTCTCTTAAAAAGTCAGACATGGCAAAATGCATGTGTTCCACATGAATTTCAGAACATGTTTATGACTACATTGCAGCAGCTAAAAATAAAGATGATGGGCTGGTACCTAGACTAACAGTCTTATTTTCTCCATATGCTTGCTACTACTCTGCTAGAATACAGTAAGTGTCTGTCATGAGGGTTGCTTGCTGAATTGCAATAAAGAATTTAGGCACAAAGTAAGCATTGCTCAAATTTGAATTTTTTTTTTATTTTTTTTTTTTTTAGCCCCCACCCATGAGAACATTTACCAAAACTGACAAATGAGGAGGTCTCTTAGGAATGTGAGATAATTTGGTTTATTTTCTGAATCATCCTGTTATGAGTGTCAAGCAATGTGATTTTGTAAGTGAGAGAAGGGTAAATAAAGTAGGGAGGGGTAAGGATTTAGTGTTTGAAATTGCAGACTGATGGCTGCACAGTTTCCTGACCAGGCAGCTATTTTAAGAGGGGTGAAGTTTAATAACTTACAAAGTTCAGAAAATACATCCTGCAGTGACAGACCTACGGTCCTTTGACTGACATGATTATTGTCGCATTGAGCGTGCTGTGATTTTGTTAGATAAAAAGCAAAACAGGTTAGTTGTTTGGAACCAATAGCTTCATATGATTAGTTTATTCCATATTTTTATTACTGGCCTCTGTCCTAAATCAAATGTGGTGTATTGGATAGCATCACGCCCTCTTACTGTGTAGCAACCCACAGAGAAAACCTGAAGGTAACTGGTGGCAGGTATGCAATATTACTAATGGAAAGAACAGGGTAAGCGGTTTGTTGCTGTTGTTTTTAATGCCATGTATTTAGAACTTTAATGTGTAATATTCTACATTAATAGTCAAAATCCCAAAAAGAGAGTAGGACCAGATTAAAATCGTAATCTCGTATTAAAGAACACTTTTAATTACTTGGTCATATAACCATTATTCCACAATAGGGTATTTCTGTGCTGGATGCTAATTGCACGCGTCTAGTGTGACTTTGCATAATGCGGTGTCCTTGCTGTCACAAACTGGTCATCTTGCAGGTGAAAGCTGTGCAGTGCAGCAGCTGTTGTGGAGCCGTAAAACGTTTATGTTGTAAAAGGAATCGTACGTACAGATTATTTTTTGTTGCTCTCTTCTCTGACAAAGTTACAGAGAACAGGAATGTTCTCTTAATCTGTCTAGCTGTTGTGTTTTGGTAAACCCAGAAGTCAAAAGTTCTGACAAAACTTTGATAATTCATGCAAAATGAATAATTTTTATATCTTTATTTATTGCAGAAAATGACACTTGACTGAAGAGCGTAAGTCACCCTGGAAGAAGTTGCTTCCCTCAGCTTTACATGAGCAACCCCATCCTATGAGGAGGAGGAGAAGGAGGATCCATCAGCCGCCTTAGCTGCACCATGGGGACTACCGGTGACGACATGGCTTCGGTGGAGCAGAATGCCTCCTTGAACCCTCTGTGCTTCGAGTGTGGCCAGCAGCACTGGACAAGGGAGAACCACCTCTACAACTACCAGAACGAAGTGGACGACGACTTGGTCTGCCACATTTGCCTTCAACCCTTGTTGCAGCCATTGGACACTCCCTGTGGACACACTTTCTGCTACAAGTGCCTAAGGAACTTTCTGCAGGAGAAGGATTTCTGCCCGCTGGATCGCAAAAGACTCCATTTTAAACTCTGCAAAAAATCCAGCATTCTTGTTCATAAACTGTTAGACAAGCTATTTGTTTTGTGCCCCTTCTCTTCCGTGTGTCAGGAAGTCATGCAGCGATGTGACCTGGCGGCACATCTCAAAAACAGGTGAGCGGTGCAGATGTTTGCGTTGCATGTTCCTTACACGCTTGGTAGGCGAGTCTGTGTAGCAGTAGAAATTGGGGACAGGAGAGGGTTGGTGGTGGTTTTTAAATTCCCAGTAGAAGACCTTAGGAAATGGTCAGTCTGTAACTGTGCACAACTAGAGCACTGGATCCCGTTTTGGACATCGCGCCAGAAATAGTGAAGAACGCTTGGAGAGAGTCACGGGGAGAACGGCATGATTCACTAGAGGTCTCAGAAACATGACTTAGCTGAAAAAGTTAAAGAAAATGGGGGTTGTTTATGGTAGGGGGAAAAAGACTGGGGAAGGGGAAAAATGAGAGGTGTGCAAACTCTGTCTGCAAAGAGGAAGGAAATAGTGCAATAGGAGCAAAGGAGATTTAGTTCAGATTTTAGGAAAAGAAGCTTTATAATGATCTGGCACTGGCACAGATTGGTTGGGTGGTGGTTGTGTGTTCCCCACTTTGAGAAGTGTTTATGAACGTGTTAAATCAAGGAACGGTTACGGCAGAATTGATTCTGCTTTGAGGTAGGCAGGTGGACAGGGTGTCTCTTGAGACTCCTGCAAGACCTGTTTTTCTCTGTTTTAAACAAATAAATCTGTTTACTGAACAGGTTGATGATATGTCTAGTGAGCATGATATAGTTTCTAGGATTTTTTTGTTTGTTTGCCGCGATTGCTTATCAAACACTTCCAGCACCCTCTTCCTTCGGTCGAAACTCATCCCTTCACACCAGTGGGAAGTTTTGGTGCAGCTCTTGTGGGTGATTTTGTACATTCCAGTATTACCTGCGCCTAAATGTTTGGGACTGTATTTTGAACTCTTAAGAATTTTATAGTTGTTCTGCTTTATGCTGTCCTCCCTAAATATTTAAAAATTTAAAAAAGGCCATGATGGAAAGAGGGAAATAAGACGATTATAAGGTTGGACCTTGCAGTCCCTTCCAACCTGGTATTCTCTGATTCTGTGATTATCAAATTCAGGTAGAATGACACTGCGTATTGTGCAGACTGGTGCACTTTGTTCTTCCAGCAAAGGAATTGCCTCTGTACCGGCTGTGCCGTGCCCTGCTATGTGAAGATGTTTCATTCTTCCCTGTAAGGCAATGCCATTTTTCTAATAGAAAAATGTTAAACTTGTTTTGAGTGGTACGTTTGACTACTTTTGTTTCCTCTATAGGTTGGAGAATATTTTCTGTAAATAAACAGGGTTTTTATAATCATTAGCAATTTCATTACGTGAGTCATGGGCAAAAACTTGGGACATACCATTTATGTTAAAGCTAAAATATGGTGGAATTAATGAGTCAGGGCTAAAAGAAATATTCTGTGTATCAATACCAACTAACTTTAAACTGTTTAGAGATTATGAAATCGTAAGAGGAGTATAGTGAGGAATTATGTAGGGAAGGAAATTAAGTATTCAAAAGAAATGCATCTGACTTCAGAGGATCCAGTTCAGGTGAATTGCATCTGCTACCAGAAAATATTGCCTGTGTACACCTCAATGCTATTTGAAAACCTACGTTCATTTCGCAGAGAGAGGTTTCAGAAAAGTAGGTAACTGTCCCTGCAAAAAAGCCTCAAAGCCGGAAGAGTGAGCATTGACGCCTCTCCGTTGTACGTAGACAGAAGGCACTAGGGACATCCAACTCAAGATGTGAGCGTTTTTGTTAGCAACATTCCTAAAAACAAGCACATTGTCTAGTGACTCTTCACGAAAACGGGTGGTACGAGTCCTGGCTCTTCTGGTCTGCTCAGTCACCAGCTGCCATGAGATCTTTTCATTTCCATGACTTCATCGTGAGCTTTGTTCTTACCTGTTTTGCCTTCTTTCAATGTGATACTTTTTTTTTTTTTTTTTTTTTTTTTTTTAAACCGGCCTGCATAAACTTCAGCAGTTGCCTGTTTCATGAGGGTGTCTCATGGTTTGGTAGTCTTACCTGTGCTGGCTCTCTGGGCAAAGAGCCCTCTGCATTAGGGTTAAAGACCCCAGGCCCAGGGGGAGGGACAGTGGAAGAGGTTTCCTTCCCCCTGTACCTCCCCAAAAGGAGGGTGGTGTTAGCTCTGTGCCTCCTCCGTCCCACCCAGCGACACTGGTGGCTGCCCGGATGGAAAAGGTGCGTGGATGTACCCCATGAACTCCTTTCCAAGTCTCTGTTGATTTGGAGGTGAGAAAGCCTGTTTGTTCCATTTATAATCCTAATATTAAACCGATCTGATTTTAATAAAAGGCAAAATGCTGGCAAGACTCCTGCTACACATTTGGTTCATCTTCTGGTTTCCTGCTGTCATCTCCCTCACCTCTTCGGTCCATTTTCCTTGGTCGGCATCTCTTTGAGTGAGATTAGGGCTGTTTACAACAGGGCCACGTGATTTATTTGTACGTGGAACACTATGTATGCTCCCTTTAGGTATACGTGAAATGTTCATTTACACAAGGTTATTAGGAAATCTGGGTGAGCTGAGTTGCTAGCTTTTCCTGTTTGTTGGCTGGAAAAAAGCTTTCAGTTGCAGAAGGCTGCTCATTTTCTATTCCTTCTGTTGTCTTGGGATACTGATACGCGTTTTGAATATATGGTGATGTACAGTTTTCAATTAAGTTTATTT
The DNA here is from genome assembly GCF_000690535.1 of Cariama cristata. Taxonomy (NCBI): domain Eukaryota; kingdom Metazoa; phylum Chordata; class Aves; order Cariamiformes; family Cariamidae; genus Cariama; species Cariama cristata. The sequence continues at coordinate 27,635 of NW_009637293.1, read as the reverse complement.
GCAAACATGTGAACACCTGTAAATTATCATTGCTGACATAAGCAATGGCAGCAACTGCGTAGTTTGAATTTTATTTTATATGCGTTAGTGAATCCAAGAAAATTCTACTACTGATCATTAAATGTAGGAAAGAAATATAAAATTCAGTATTATGATAATTTTCAGCATAGATTAATATAAACCAGTCTCAACAAGCCCTTACGTGAGCTAGTTTGTATTTCTAAGAAATGCGGTATGGTTGGTTAGTTTTCACTGTCTAAAAACATTCACACTCAGGTTTTCCAGTGTTGTTTTAATCGGCTCCGTTTGAGTATAAAAGCTGGAAGAAAATGTCATCGTATCCACCAGGCACCTCGGAATGCAAGGTTACTGCAAACTGCTCCAGCAAGGAGATGAGAGGCACCAGATGCAAACTTGATTACTTCATGGTCACTAATTGCACTTCATGATACCTCATTGCATAAAGAAAATATTCTTCATTTATCAGTCTTTCCATTTCATCACATTCACTTGGGAGCTGTGGTTTTTAAAGTTAAACACAATGCACAGATTCTGATTTAAAGGGAAAAAAAAAAGTGAGTAATGCTGAGTGGTGCTGTTTTTCCCAGTCACTTGATATAGAAAATTTGCTAATGTTTAGTAAGGTAGATGCCGATTCCACTTCTAAATATCAAAAGTAAATCTTTCAGAAGGAAATCTGGAAAAAAATTACCGAGTTTTTCTGTGTATGATTCTTAATTCAGTTAATTCTTACGAATTATTCAGACCTGAAGAAACTCCACTGTACAAAAACATACTCTGAAATTTGTACTGCTTTTTAATGAGAGGGTTAGGTATTGTGTTTATGTATTGCTTTTGAGTTGGGCTTCCATTTTCCCTCCTATATTCTCCTGTGATCGTTTCAGTTCTCATTTTGAATGGAGATATTTTTCCAAATGTTTTAATGTTGAGGCCAACATTCAAGCCAATTTTATGTCACGTCAAATTTGAACTTTATGTAGGATTGTATTTTCTGGAATTGAAGAAAGCATTGAGCTACTCACTGTGTGTCACTTGGCACGCTTAATACATGGATTTAGATCCAACAAGATCTGCGGGCAAATTAGTTGTACGGGTACAGAATTTTATCATTCAAAATCTTGGCCATCCCAGTTATTTGGGGTTTTGTGATGGCGCTGTCCATGTTAGCTGCCAGCACCGTCCCTGCCCTGCTGGGTGTAGCAGCAGGAGAAGCCAAGGGGGTCTGTAGGATGTAACCGTCTTTTGCCCGGTCTTTTCTTACACCCGAGTAAGCGAATAGGCAGCAGATCTCCATTGCTGGAAAGGTGAAGGATCTTTCCATGGTTGTTCCCTGCTCTGAAGCCACCAGGTTCCTTGTAGGCTCCTCAAATTGTTGGGTGCGAGAGAGAAATGAGCAACAAACCCACTTCTTTTTCTTTTTCCTGAGTCTTCTCTGATTCCCAAACCTAGATAACTCCTAGTGCCTCCTTTTCTTTTCTCTTTTTTTTTTTTTTTCCTTCTTCTTTCTTCTGCTGGCAAAGGAAAAACCAAGATGGAAGCACTTAACTGTCCAAAGCAGCACCGTGGTTTACTTTGAATTGCAGCTGTAAGTCTTGCCACGATTATTGCTTAAGGTGACTTTGCTGGCAAAGTTTTAGGAGCAATAGCAAAGGCGTTTGGGTTGCTTCTCTGCAGTCTTTGCTTAAATTCAGCTCCTGCTTGGAAAATGATTTAGTGCATCTGGTTTGAGGCTATTTGTTTGCTTTCATCAAACCTCTAGGCTGGGCAGAAGCTGATTGCATAAGTTACAGTGAAATCTTTCTTTTCAGTAGTCAGTGAGCAAATGTGTTTTTCGAGCCCCTACTGTTATTCCACGGAATACACTGTAAACTACATCTTAATTTTGTATGAAAGCTCTTTTTATCTGCAGAGAGGGATTGCTGCTAGTGTTCCAAGAAGTCAGTTTTTAAATGAGAAACCCGGCAGACTTGGCTGTTAAAAGAAAAAAATAAATTTTCTTCTCTGTTTGATATGGCTTAAGAGAAGTTGCAGGTAAAAGCTGTGCTTTGTTACCATCCAGAACTGAGGAAAAGCTGGTGCTGGAGGGAGGCGAGGAGGGAGTCGATGAATATAAGCAAAAGGTCATTTTACATCCCAAGAGCAACTGCCCCTCAAGTTTCCCGATAAATAACATCACTTGGTTTAGCTGGTTGTTTCAGTATCTCCTCTCTTAAACGTCTTGATTTATGAAAGAAATTAAATAATTGCTGGAAATTCTAAAAAACATTCCTGCCTTTCTTCTTGCTTTTAGCCATGATACTCTGCCTTTGTAGGTAGGTATGAAATGCCATTCCTGTAATGACTCATTTCAGTCTCATTTCAACCCTTATTTATACAATTTGTTGTATGAGAATGGAGTCCTGTACCCATAAAAAGAAAATCTTCAGTGCTCATTTTGATCCCGCGATGGCCATCTGTGTACGTAACTTGTTGCAAGATTGAGTCCAAAACGCTCTTTATCCCACATATTTGTCAAAAACAGTATTAGGGAAGGTGTGCACCTTTAGAGATTTATTGACACTTGTTAACTGTTACAACTGCTGTATGGTTTTGCTGTTTGTGAATAGTACATTCCTATTGCCAATAAAAATCATTTTATGTTGCAAGTGGAAATGAAAAATCTCCTTATGGCTGTGCTTGAATACCAATACTGGGCTTTGCTGCTTGCTAGGTGGCATATCGAGTGTAAAGACCGAGGAATTGGCATCCCGTGAATTAACGTCTCCACCAGACAACTGCTTTCTTGGCAATGCAGTTGCACCATACCAGGCTGAAAGTCGTAGTCTGTTACAATTACTGGTGAATTTGGGGAAGAATCTGGGATTTTGTTTTCCCCCTTTTTTGCATTATGGAGTGCTTCACAAAAGGGATTCCACTGAGCTGAGTAGGTGTGCTCGGGAGGCTGTTTACATTTCTTGATATTAGCCTTTGAAATGATAATTAAATATCATTGGCAAAAATAAACCTCAAATCTATTTACGTTTCGCGCGACGACTTTCATCAGCTGCCAGGTGACGATGGGGGAATGTGCTCTGCGAAGGAGGGTGGAGGAGGACCTGGCTGTGGTTTGGAAGGCTTTGACAGAAATTGGGCACTTCAGGGCTGGTTTTTGTTCTGTCCTGGTTTGATACAGTTTAAAAAAAAAAATAAAAATTTTCCAAGGTCTGCTTTGCCGTCTGCACCAGGTCCTTCAGGATCGGCAGGCCTTGTGAGCTGGCTGAGTAGGAGTGGACAGCCCAGTTTTGGTAGAAGATCCCTAGGGAAGCGCCTGGTTCACAGAAGCAGCCCTGTAAGGCTGGACTCTGCCGTCCAAGCTCAGCAGGATTGCAGCGTGGTCCTCCGACAGCGTCCGTTTTGAGCTATTCGTTCCCCTCTTTGCTGAAAAATGGCCACTCCTGTGGCAGAGCAGTTCGGGGATGGCAAGGACGCGCAGCGTTGGGGTGGCTTTGTCCTCAACTCTTGGGGATCGATGCTTTGGGAGAGCAGCTCTATCAGAGCCCCCGGTAGACAAGAGGTTTCCTCTGCAAAAGCGTTTACCCCTTGCTGTGTTGCTGCAGAAGTGAGTGATGTTGGAGATCCATCTTTTTTTTTTTTTTTTTTCTTTTTTTCCCCCTGTTGCCAGTGCTAAGATTTGGGGGAGTGTGAGACTGACCCATGAAGTTAAAGTATTTTAGAATATTTGAGGGAAGGGGTTGCATCTCTCCTTTTCGTGGCCTTTTGGGATTCTTGTTTTGAGGTTCGCGTTGTGAAATGGTCAATGGTAATTTCCTGCTGAGTGTCACCTGTAACTGTGTGTCTCTGGCCACCAGAATAAATTGAGACTGGCCAGATTTCTTAGCTGATCAGTCCCGCTATGCCAATGATTTGATGTAGTAAATATTACCTGGGCAAAACCAAGAAGTAGGGTTGTCTTCCATCATTAAAATCAGAGAAACTTTTTCACAAGGCAGAACCTTTCAAATCATTTTTGTCTTCCATGCTTGTATTTTCTTCACTTTGAAGAACAAGATGACCAGCAGTCACCTTGGGGACAGCCCCAAGAAATGATTTCTTAAACGTGTCGTTTCATAATGTGACCTGTCTCTAATTTATGTATTTATGTATATTTCACAGCACATTTGGGTTACCTTATGCTATTCTTCTAAACGTGTATGTCATGACTGTAATGTATATACAATGATCGATCCATATCCGTATCTCTCTCACGTTATGTGTGTATGACACTGCTGGGGGTCACAAAAGCTATACAGGTGTCTTTATGAACATTCTTTGGAGCTGAATAACTTTGTTAAGACTCCTTCAAAATCCCTCATGCCCAAACAGTCTAACCATAAGATTATCGAATCCCCTTCACAGAATGTCAGAACAGAATTGTGATTCTCAAAACACTCTGGTTTAACAAGTTAGGACATCGCGAGTCTTCTGCTGTCTTTTACTCTGTTAACACATTTCTTCTCCCGTTGCAAAAATAAATCCTTTCTTCTTTTGTTTTAACAATCTGTCACGTTCCCAAACAGGGAGTCCTTTCGAGAACACGGTTCCTTTTTTCTGACACTGCTGCGGTACGAGCATCTTTAGGTGGTTAGCAGCTCCAGAGGCAGGAGCTTTAAGAAGGACATCAAATACTGTGAGAAGTGACACAGCAGACACTGGCGAAACTGTCACGCGGACAGGTGTAAGACTGGTGTCCGCATCCAATTATCTACACGTAAATGTAAGACCATTCGATAAATGAAAGCTTTCTGTGAATTTGCAAAATGGGAGCCCTTCTTTGCGATAAACTATTTGTAGCATTTTAAATAAGCGATTACACTAAGGATAATGAGAATTCACAAAAATGAGTGAAAAGCGCCAGAAATAGTGAAAAACGCCAAATGCTGATGGAGCATCGTTACACGAGGGAAAGGAAAAAATTGCACCTGCTGTGTGAAGTCAGGAAATAAAAAGAGGAGGCAGGAGGAGGATGAAACATCTTTTGTTTCAAGAGGAGACGGTGAGCAGAGCTGTTACTTCTGCTAAACTTTTCATACAAACTCCTAGTCAAGCATGATTTTTTTTTTTTCCCGTATTTTAACACTTCGATTGCAATATAGGTAAAATTTTCATCTCTTTCTTCCCCTCAATGACACCAGGAAAATATGATGCTTTCTTTTCTTGGCTTACTAAAGTGAAAGGAGATTGCTTCAGTGGGTCTCCAAATGTGTCTTTGAATGGGGCTTCTGTGGAATTTTGCGCCAGTCCTGTTTAATCTTTCCAGCAAGGTTATCTGTCAGAAACTGGAATGTACATAACGGCGTAAGTCCATGTTCAGAAGGTGTTACAGTGCATTTAGCTTGTGGACAAAAAACTATGTAGTTTTGTGAAGAAGGCAGTATTGTTTTGGGGTGCTGTCCACTAAAATGTATTTTGGCCTTAAAATGCAATGTGTTTAATATTTTTTTACGATTTGTTTAAAGCTGTGGCTTTGAAGAAGGCAGATTTCATTTGATGGAGTGCTGGGGCATTTGGTGCTACAAGCATTGCTGGAGGCTTGAAGCATGGTATGAATGTTGTGTTCACAGGTGTCCGGGGGCTTCTCATCGGAGGGTTGCTCTGGAGAGAAGGAAAACCAGCAAGCTGCAAGCAGAAGCCGAGGGCGAGAGCGGTCCCAGTCCCAGTGGGATGGAGCAGCCAAGCAGTTTATCTCCGGACGCCGATCAGGGAATAGTGCCTGCCGAGCAGAGCTTCCCCTCGCCCGCCCTTCCCGCGTGGACAGACGAGCCTGGCATCGACAACTTGCCTTTTGAGGAGAGCACGGTAGCAGACAGTATGTCATCACTTATCTTCTCGACTCTCTTTTGTCAAATATGGAAACATCTGTGGTGTCGGAGCTTGTCTCTTACCAACTGTGAATGCGCGTCGTCTTCTTCTGCTCTTGTCTTTTGCAATTCCTGCAGAAATACTAACGGTTTTTTGTCACGTGCAAGTATACAACTGGGATAAGGTCACAGTTAGGTAGGAAGGAAATATCTCAAGAGCACGTGCCAGTTATCACGGTGCTGTGTCATCGTTTATCGTATCATGGTGCCATAGTTCATGTTAATCTACTAGTAGCGCTAGCCTCACAGCGAGATGGCAGGAGCGTAATTTCTGTAAAAAAGTTGTTTTCTAAGATGAGATTTCTTTTCCCCTCTTCCCCGACCCGGACCAGCAGCCTTCCCACGCACGGAGTGCTGTCCTGCTCAAGCGAAAAGGCAGCTAAGTAACTCCTGCAGCCATCTGCACCGAGCGAGCAGTAACGTCTCTAGCATCTGGGATTTTAGAGAGGAAGCGCTGAGCCTTACGACAGAGGAAGGTGGTCCTGTCCGCTTCCTTCTCCTCTGTATTTACCATCCTTTAGCATCCTCCTTTTTTCTCTTTAGTTGTCTCCAGTTTGCTTCAGAAGTGGGCTCCTTCTCTTGTCCCAGTAGCTCGGTAGCAGCTCCTAGTGCAGTTGTGAGACCAGCTGATGAAGAGGCATGACCAAGTTGTGTGCCGTGGGGTAACCCCTAAAGCGCATTTTTATCGTCCCCCCCAAATATGAATATACAAGTGACCTGATTGGAAATGAAGTGTATGAAATTTATTATAAAGAACAGGATCCCAAGGGTTCAGAATATCCTTTTCCAATCCAAATGGCCCCATTTCAGGAAGCATGGATGCTGCTGAGTCGTTAGAGAGCTGCTTCTAACGAGCTAGGTGTTCCAACAAGTAGTGGAACTAATCCAATTGCACTTGTTTAGTTTGTTGTTAAACCGTTGTCGTGTGGCCTGTCTATGTTGTCCTTTGATTTGCTTTATTGAAAGTGAATGAGGTATAAAGGATATTAATCATCTTTCTTTTTAAAAATAATTGGCAGCAAATCAACAGCCACCTACCCTGCCTGAAGGAGAGATCACTACTATTGAAATTCATCGATCCAATCCTTATATCGAATTAGGAATTAGCATAGTGGGTGGCAATGAAACGCCTTTGATCAACATTGTCATTCAAGAGGTTTATCGAGATGGGGTCATTGCCAGAGATGGAAGACTTCTTGCTGGAGACCAAATACTTCAAGTATGGAACCTAATTACGTATTCTGTCTGCCTGCTTTCCATTCACTCCTTGCAGAACCGCCTGTTAAATGAGATGGGAGATTTTCCTTGTCAGGCTATGTTGTGTAAATGTTAGCGTTGCAATTATCAGTTGGAAGGCAAATTAATATTCAGAGCAGAGCCTGTTGTTCTAGCGCTTTTGGCTATCATGCTTTATGTTGTTTGTCAGACCAGTTCCTGGAATTATTTTTCTTCCTTAGCATCTCTTATCAATGTTTAAAATACGAGTTTATTTTTCTGTTTTTAAATGTTGTGGGACTTGATCTTTATTTCAACTTTAGGCATGCTTTCCAAAGGAACCCGAGGTTACTTTTGGCTAACCAGTTGGCCAAATTTCTCCTATGTAAAAAGCAATTTGTGGATTGTAAGGCTGACTTCATCTAAACTGTCATTTTAATCTGGCTTCACTGTTACCTTCCAATAGCCTAGGCGGTTGACCTGCATCTTTCAGTATGTGTAAAAAAGTCAGCGATATTCTTCACTGGCATGATTTGAAGCAAGGCGCTCTAAATATTTTTCAAAAGAAGTAAACAAAATTAACAAAGTATTTTTATTACAGTTTTAAGTAGCTAGCCACAGGCAGTGTAAAAAGATCAAATGGTATTAATTTCGGAGTTATTTTGTTTTAGGGGAAGGGGTTGTTTATAGGACTCAAGAATGGCAGTGACCCAGTCCTACATAAACAGGACAGTCCTCCAGCTTATTTCTATTTTTAATCATTCCACCTGAAACAAGTATATTAACATCATTTCAAAACGATGTCAGTAACAATGTTTGCATTTGATCTGATGGCCTAAGATCAGTCCGAAAGTAGCATCAGCCTTTTTCATTTCACGTTTTTTTTGAAATCAAGCCGATAGAGGTAGCTTAAATACTGTCGTTACCCTTGGAATGAAATTAGTTTGCACTTCAGAAAATGAAGTCCCTTTTGAGAAACGTGCCTTTTTCCTCTCTTGGAGTGTTAGCATAGTGGCTGGCCGAGAAAGCAACCCAAGAGGTTTCCAAAATGTTGCCTTTTTAATGAGCAGTTGCAGACACTGATTGAATGCTACCTAATTTATTTCGATACTCAAGGGCTCTCCTTGGTTGCCAGAATAGGGAGCCCGAGCTCCAGGGAAGCTTTGGAAATTCTTGCTGTTTAGGCAGGTGTCCTTTACAGTTTCCAAAGCCATAAGTGGCAATAAATGGACTGGAAATAAGATTTATAAGCTGCGGTGAGTCTTCCCCATCAATGTGCTGGCTCTGGGGCTGTCAGATGCCAGGAGGATGCCCACGAGAGCCCTTCTGTCATGCCGAGGGAGAGGAACAGGAGGTAAAAGCCAAGCTTTTTGGAAGATACATCGTCTTCATTGCTTTGAATTTACCTGTGCAGGTGCTGAGCTGTTGTATTAAAATGACCAGGCTCGGTCTCTGCCAGCTGTAATTAAGTACAGGGTTAGATGCAGCTCAGCGTGCACGCCTCAGTCGGGTATTTCCGAAAATGTCTTCAAAGGCTTTTATGAGAAGTAAAGGACTAAAAGAAAGCCAGAAAGGACTGTGAGGTGAAACTCAGCATTTTCTTGCCCAGTCAAACAAGAAGTATTACCCTTTCAAGATCTGAGGGAGCAGCCTTTAGTAACAGCTACATAAAAGCGTAATGTTGTCTACAAGGTGTAGATAGGTGCCTAACATTTTCAAAGTGCTCGACAAATTGTCCCTTTTTTGGCTGGACTGCAACTGTAATTCATGTAAAACAAGTCCAACGAGAATTTCTTTCCCCAAGAAATGCTAAGGCTGTTTTATTCTGAAATTGCAAACTGCCTTGTAGAAAGAAGAATTACGTTTTATTGCGTATGTTCTTCTGTGCCCTTTGAATGCTTCCATATTTTATGTATTTACTTTAGCTAGCGACAGCTAAAAATAAAACTAGATTTAATTTAAGGGCTCTGACGGATGAGCCCTAGGGGCTTTTGCAGGCTCTCTCCTAGCTCTGCCCCCTTTCCCTCCGCCCCAGGTTACAGCCTGTCTCGGGACAGCAGCAGCCCGGGATGCGACCGTGGTTCGGTGTCTGAGCGTGGTCTGTTGGGGTTCGTTTCTATCTGTTAAAATTATAGGGCAGGGGTTCCTCCCTCGGGGCACAATAGTACGTGTGAAGGATGAAGTTTCAGTGTTAGCTTTGAACCCCTTCTTACGGAACAAGGCAAATACAGCTTTTGTGCTGGTTTTTGCGGTGCTCTAGTTTTCTGCCAAATCGCATTGCACTGTCCGTTCTTATCTTAACCTCATAGCGCAAGAAATGACTGAAGATTACTGATCTTTCTATCAGTGGGCCACGTAACAAACAGAATTTTTGTTTAGAAGGAGGGAAAGTTCATTCTGTTTCTCATTGACAAATGAATTTTGAGTGACGCAGGTTATAAGTCTGAAACTCTGACCTAGTTGAAGTCGATGGAAAAATCTCCTGAGTTCTGGAGAACTGGTACAATCACCTTTTTCTACTGTCTTAATGAAGAAATATCATTATTGTGGATTTCAAAGGTTTTTTTAATTTTTCACATCACGGAAGTACTGCGGATTGTTAGACATAAGTTTTCTTCAGAGATTAGGATGTATCCTTTGAATAGCTATGATTTTATAGTTTGAAGTGATGCTGGGCTTGACACTGAAAGCACATGCAAAGTTCTTGTTCTGGAGAACAAACCATGTGAAGATCTATGGAAGACAAGTCTCAGAGATCAGGAGAACAAGAACCCTGGACTATGATGACAGAGAGTGTTCACTGTTAGAAAGATGTTGTCACCTTTGTGGGAAAAGGCCTCAAGTTTCACCAGGGGAGGTTTAGAGTGGATGTTAGGAAGAATTTCTTCACCCAAAGGGTTGTCAAGCCCTGGCACAGGCTGCCCAGGGAAGTGGTGGAGTCCCCATCCCTGGAGGTGTTTAAAAGATGTGTAGGTGTGGTGCTTGGGGACATGGTTTAGTGGTGGGCTTGGCAGTGCCAGGGTAACGGATGGACTTGATGATCTTGAGGGTCTTTTCCAACCTAAAAATAGGTTTGTAGATTGAGCAGCCAAAGTGGGTTTGCAGAGGAGGATGGAAGGGTGAGAGAGGAAGCCTGGTAGGGTCAGATACGTCGGTTGCTCCAAGGTTGGTTTTGCAGTGAGCTCTGAATTTAGTTTGGAGAGGACTTTATTTTCATAACCAGCAACAATGAAACACCTGAAAATATCATTCTGATTTTTGTTGTTGTTGTTTTGCAGGTCAACAGCTTTGACATAAGCAACGTGTCACACAACCACGCTCGAGCCGTGCTTTCCCAGCCTTGCTCGGTCCTGCACCTGACGGTGCTGAGGGCCGCACGCACAACCACGCCGACACCGCCGGCTCCTTGCGGGAAGACAGCTTTCAGGTGACGCTGCATAAACGCGACTCCAGCGAGCAGCTTGGCATTAAACTTGTACGCAGAACAGATGAACCAGGCGTTTTTATTCTCGACCTTTTGGAAGGAGGGTTGGCTGCTCAGGACGGCAGGCTCTGCAGCAACGATCGCGTTCTTGCAATTAATGGACATGACTTGAAGCATGGGACACCTGAGCTTGCTGCTCAGGTTATACAGGTAATTTGCATTCCCTACCTGAGTCCTGAGCTCAGCTTTATTTCTTGGGCAACGCCTAGGGTAGAGTCTGTCCCAGACAGAACAGCTAATGTAATGCCTGAAAGCCTCCAGCGATGCAATTTGCTGTGATTTATGTTCTGGAAATAATAGTGCAAAACAGGGTATGCCTTGGCACCTGGCAGATGAACTTCACCTCTTCAGAAGTGAAAAGTGCGTTAGTCTTCCCTGGCATACCGCCCAAAGGTTAGAAAACTGCTCGTGTGAGCAAGGAGAGCACCATGTAGCCTGTTGCTTTGCAGAAAAAAAAAAAAAAAGAGGATTATTGTTGTATTTATGTATGTACTCTAGTTTTAATCTCTTGGTAAGCCTTATAGAAGTGGGCTTTGTTTTGTATTGATTTGCCTGTGCGTGGAGTTGGAGTTAAAACAGGAAAGTGATTTGTCAGACTTTGTGGAAGCAACGGGTAGCAGCTGGGAAGGAAAATAAATAGGTCTTCCGTGAGTCCTGTGCAATAAAACTCATTTTCTGAGTGTTCCAGAAAGGGCTGTTCCCAATGTCTGGCTCTGCTCTGGACACACTACCCAAAGCTTGATGCCGTATGACATAGGACCCTTCCCACTTCCCACAGGAAAACCTTTACTCCATGCCTTTCTCCCAGGCGGTAAGGAAACAGCTGCAGCACCTTGCTCCTTCCTGCCGACGGGATGTTGGTGAAAATCGCTCTGTTTTTAGGAAACTTGGAATAGACCAGTAGTAGGTTCTTGGGGTCTACTACAGTCATTTTTCCTTAATCCAGCACCATGTGGAGAACTGTGATAAAAATTAGTAGTAAATATTTGTTTCAGAAGTCATTTCAGGAGCTTCCCTTGCAGTTAAAGGAAAATAACAACAATCTTGGGAATTGTACTTTCAGTTTCCAGGTTTTGGACATACAGTGAAGTGGTCAGAATTTTACACTGGGTAACTTTTATCCATTGAGGTGTGGTTTTGTGACAATGGAAAGAGTTGATGGTTTATTTAACATCTGGTAGCTGAGTCTCCTGATACTCCCAAACTCCAGAATTTGATGGTCTGCTTATATATAACATCTTTCTTGGAAGTCTCTTTGGGAAGCACCAGAGGTATTCAGAGGTTGTGACCAAAATCTGCAGACCCTGGAGCCATCACATGGGCATTTCTTTCTTTCATTGCTACATGTTGCAGAAGTTCGCAGAGGCTGCAAATGGAATTGGGTGATTTTTTTTTTTTTTTTTTTAATGTGTGAAGCTTCATACCACAAAGTAAGAAACGGTCCTTTTGGTGATGGATTCCAGCTGATGTAAATACAACATCAGAGGCAAAGGAGGAGTGTTAATATCCCTCCGTTCTGGGGGGAATTGCAGGAATAAGCCAGCAAGGGATTGTGCAGTCCGAGCAGTTTGTGGCACCCCCGGGAACTGAAAAACAAGTTCTGCTGTTGTCTTGTTTGATATTTCATGATACGTTTTCCTCCCTCTCTGCTAATAATCAGTATCCCATCAAGTTCATTACTTTGTTTTATGTATTCAACAGGCTAGTGGGGAGAGAGTGAATTTGATCATCTCTAGACCCCTGAAGTCACAGACGGTCAGTATTATCCGAGACACCGGGACTCACAACAGCAACCCACACCAACACCAGTCCCAGCAGCTGTTTCACAGCAGACCCAACTCGCATAAGGTTGGTGTTTCTCCTTCTAAGAGGTATAAATACCATTTTACTCATGGTCTGAGTGTGTAGCAAGGCAAGACTGGAAGAAACGCTTATATCTTCTTTTTTACCTACTTAAAAAAAATAAAAGACAACTTCCAAGTACTCAAATCCTGCATCATGTCTGGAGTGGAATAAAAGGTATGCAACAGCTTTTCAGTATTTTTTTGGATTTGCTGACTGCAGTGAAAGAAGCAAGTTCTCTGAGCTCAGAGAGCTGTAGTTGCTAGACCTAGTCTAAGGCAGTGGCTCATGTCTTACTGCTGTATGGGAGAGCTGTCATCCAAGAACATTGCGGGGCGGGGGGGTTTGTTGCCACTGTGCTGGCTGCAACCAGCAAGGACAGGAGATGTGGTGCACACCATCCAGCACAGAAAGAGCACGTTGGAGGCATGTGTCATCTCCGTGAGCCAGCAGTGCTGGCTGCAGGTCTGCCGAGTTCTGCAGGGTCAAGCAGAGAGAGAAAGGCAGAACGAAGAGATTTTCATGAAGCTAGTGTCAAATTACCTGGAAGACCTGCAGAAATAAAAACTGTGCTCGAGATGTTCTTGAAAATGACTAGAAAGTTAGAAAAATATGACTTCTCACTGTTGAGATGTTGACGTTGTGAAATAATTATAATTTTGACCATGTCAGCCAAGCCACCTTTCCTCCTGTCTGCTCTGTTGGCATCACTGTTTAATGTCATACTCCTGTTGGGAGCATTTACATGTGTTGTTAGTATTTTCTTTTAAGAGTTTGGGTAATTTCAGGAAAGAACAAGTGAGGCTCTAGGAAGCTTGTTTTCCTCCTGAGGGACAAAGGTGAGGCTCCTGAATACAGTTAGTGACCGTTAGTACTTCCCACAATGTTAGGCCGTATCAGCACAGCAATTACAGCTCATCTGTATGGGAACTTGAACCCCCTCTCCATCTGATGCCAGCATGGGTTGTGTTTACCGCAGTTCCAAAGTTGATCCGTTGGCTGAGCTGATTTCCCTCACGTATCCATACCATCCTCAGCTCTTTCAAAGTGGGAAGCCCCGTGTAACCACAAGTGGACATTTCCCACGTTTCATACCATTTATCTTTGCCTCTCTCTCATTAACCTACAGTTGGCTTAGAAGTCTTGTGGCTTAAAACATGGTCCTATAATTGCATGACACCAGCCAGTTAGTCCTAAAGCATGAAGACTTAAGAAGGAGCTAGCTGTCTTGATAAGCTATGGTATGTATATGTATAGCTACAGATGTGATGAACAGGTATATGCAAGGAGCGGTGTCAGTCTGAAGGAGCATGTGGCATCGGAAGTCACAGAAAGCAGCGTTGCCATTTTCCAAGAGAAGGCAGGGGAATAAATAAGTATTTGTGGTTGGAAGAATCTCCCAGCTTATTTCTTCTGTTATTTTGGATTCCTTGCAAATGTTCTGTTGATTTAAGATGCTACTACAGGTGTATGTGCTGTGGTTTGAATGTATCACTAAATATCCTGAAGAGGAAGGGCTTCAGCAAATAAAATATACTTTGACTCAGGTTTTGATCCTTTTGATGGGGCAAAACTAAATATGGGCTAAACTTTAGAATTCAGGTGTTTAGGAAATGGAACACAGGATCTCTTCTTGCTTGAAGGTTAGGTCCTCTTTGTAGTCATGAGGGAGTCTGCACAAGGCACCCATTACCAGCCTGTGGCATCGGTTGGCCGTAGTCACTTTGTGCTCGGGGAGATTCCCCGTGCCGGCTGCGAAAGGCAGCATGCCGCAGAAGGGCTTTAAATGGTCTCTCTTTGTCATCATGAAAACACACGTTCTCATTTCTTAGGAGCTCCTCTGTAGTTCTGGGCCATATCCTACTGACAAATGAGGTAATGCTGATGTTCACCAAGACATGAAAAGATTTGTTTCTGGTTTGTGTCCACTCTTTTGACCATATGGTTTTGTAGTGCTGTCTTAAAATACAGCCTACTCCAGTGTAGGATGCTAAGAAAAACTGGAGTGAAATTTTCAAGATGGGCCTTTATAAACGTTCTGTCTATATTTCAGTATCTACATGAGTGGCTTTTTTGGGGGTTTAGTTGGTTTTTTTTTTTCTGACTTGGAGGAAATCCAGCTGAAGCCCATTTGCACTACTTAGTCCTTTTAAACCGTTGTGTTCAAGTGCCAAAGTATCGCTTTGGGGTGTATTTAGTTGTGTTTTGTTCTGCTTTTTTTTATTTTTAAGTTTTAACAACGTTATTTATCCTTGTCAAACAGGATCTCTCCCAGTGTGTTACATGCCAAGAAAAGCACATTACTGTGAAAAAAGAACCACATGAATCTCTGGGAATGACAGTGGCAGGAGGCAGAGGCAGCAAAAGTGGCGAACTGCCCATCTTCGTGACAAGCGTACAGCCTCACGGGTGTTTGGCAAGAGACGGCAGGATTAAACGAGGTGGGGCTTGGATTTCCTGGTGCTCTGATTGCTCATTGAGTACGTGCTCCGAAGTTGAGGGTGTCAAAAAGTCTCTTCGCAGATGTAGGGAAGCGCTGATGGATGCTTTTTTTTCATGTTTCAATGATGGAAATGGAGTATTTAGTATCGCACTTCCACCTTTTCTAGGAAAGGGATGTTTGGAGAACGATAACAGGGGAAGTGGATAAGGCCAGGAAATGTCTGGTTAAATTCTTTAAAGCTGACGGTAATCCCCTGAGCTGAGGGTCCGGTGTGATGCTTTGTGCTGTAGTGCACGCATCCTGTTTTTGTGTTTCATTTGGTGGGCTGGGCCCCACCTCTGTCCGAGGAATCTCTGCTCCTCAGTATAACACCTGAACAGCAGAGATGCTCTGATGACAGGCCACAGCTCACCCGTGCCAGGTGTACCCCGACAGCTACAGCGGTGCTGAGCCTGGTTCCTGAATGCTTTATCCTCTGGGACTGCTTGGGTGTGCTGGTCTTCAGGGCTGCTACAGCACCCGTCCTTCTTCCTCGGCTTTGCAGAAGGGAAGGTGGGGATTAGACTCGGCGTAGGTGAAGGCAGTCCTGCCTGATCGATAGCAAAGCATTTGATGGTTAAAACATATGGTGTCCTATGTGAAGCAAAGACTGCCTATGGGATCTCCGTGATTCAGAGTTCACAGAATTACAGATTGGTTTAGGAAAGAAATTTAGGAAAAAAACTTCACAGATTGCAAATTTAAAAAGAACAGTGTGGGAGCATGCTTGTATGCTCCTGAGAGAGGGAGATTTACACCCACATACCAACGGGTATGCTTTCTATTTCTGTACTACTATGAAAAACACACTTGACAGAAGAATCGCAATTGCTCTTTCATTGTGTAA
Source organism: Cariama cristata (assembly GCF_000690535.1). Classification (NCBI taxonomy): domain Eukaryota; kingdom Metazoa; phylum Chordata; class Aves; order Cariamiformes; family Cariamidae; genus Cariama; species Cariama cristata. The sequence continues at coordinate 11,847 of NW_009637293.1, read as the reverse complement.
CATTAAAGTAGCCACAGCAGCAACAAAAGTGATTTCAAGTTAAGCTGGACCTCAACTTTAGCTTTCCCTGGGAGGAAGAAGCTTTTAAAAAAGGAGTCTGGTTCCAAATGTGACCCAGGCGTTCGTCCTTTTGCTTTGGTTTTTCTGTCTTTCATTGGTAAGTGAGACATTGTGTGAAAGAGGAGCCTGTCACTGCTTGGACAGTAAATAACACTCTTGTTTTCATCCTGAGGCTTTAAAAAAAATATTGTGAAATAAGATAAAAATTGTGGCAGTTTTTTTAGTGGCTTCGACTCTTTCCAGATTATCTTTGTAGAGATGACCCATCTTTCTTCTAATGGACCAGGTTTTGTACCAACCTTTCCAGTAGTTTTTTTAATTCCATTTTGTTCTGTCTAGCTACAAGTTGGAAAAAGCAGAAGACCTAGAATACTCTGTGGAGCCTCACTTACCTACAAGTGTCGGTTGCTTTGTGGTGGCTGCATTGTTCCTTCCATCATTCTTCCTTCCCTTTTAAAGTTAGGGTGGACCTAAGACCCACCACTGGAAACGAGTATGTAGTGGCGTCTGCAATAACAGTTGCAGCCGAGATGCTGAGATGCTCAGATGATTTCTGTATCAAATTTTCAGGGCGATATACCATATAACACATACCATTTGATGTGTTATGTGGAAATAAATGATACTGATCCAGCTTAATAGTTCAATACATTGATGTTTCAAACTGACAGTATAAGGCTTCACAGCTTTTCACATTCCCAGGCTGTTAGTTCAGACTGTCTCAGCTCCAAAAAATACAGAATTAAATGAAACCCTGGCGCGGGAGGTGCTGTCGGTAGGAAAGACTTTGACAGACTGATGCGTTCTCCCTTGTGCCTTTGTACAGGTGATGTGCTGCTGAACATCAACGGCATTGATTTGACTAACCTCAGTCACAGCGAGGCGGTGGCCATGCTGAAAGCTAGTGCTGCCTCTTCGGTAGTCGCCCTGAAAGCCCTGGAAGTCCAGATTGTAGAGGAACAGCCCCAGGCTAATGAAGAACAATTGAGTACCATCAGTGAAAATGAATACGATGCCAGCTGGTCACCGTCGTGGGTCATGTGGCTGGGACTTCCAAGGTACGGAATTAATTGATAAAGCAATTAGTTACCTGTTTTAAGCCAACTCCAAGAGAGATACGAAAGCAGAGACCTTACTAGTTGCAGCACATCTGCCCCTATTTCTGCCCAACTGCCCATCTCCGCAGCGTTTGGTTAGCAGTGTGCTTACGGAGCGGACTGTGAACGGGAGCAATGTTTCCTTAGGAAACTGGAAGATGAATAGACTTGGTTTATGCCTTCACAAACAATAGTAACTACCCATGTGGATTCTTCTCAGTGAACACAAGTCGTCTTTTCTGTTGTTTAACCATATCGTAACTTTCTGTAGAATATATAAAACCAGAGAGATTATTAATAAAAACACAAAGTATATACCCACGTGTCTCTTTGCTAATCTGCTACCTAAATTTACGAGGCCAAATATATAACTTTAGAGTATTGGATCAGACTTGCCATTCTGACAGACTCTTGACATAGGTCTCTTGCACACGTATGAGCCTGTAGTTACAGGTCTCCGTGTAGCGATAGGACAAGAGGCAAAGGCTTTAAACTGGAAGAGGGAAGATTTAGATGAGATATGAGGAAGAAATTCTTCCCGGTGAGGGTGGTGAGGCAGTGGCAGAGGTTGCCCAGAGAAGCTGTGGCTGCCCCATCCCTGGGAGTGTTCAAGGCCAGGTTGGATGGGGCTGTGAGCAACCTGGTCTGGTGGGAGGTGTCCCTGCCCAGGGCAGGGGGGTTGGAACCAGATGGGCTTGAAGGTCCCTCCCAACCAAACCATTCTATGACGATTCTATGGTGGATGGTTTTTTTCATTACGTCCATTCAGAGGTAGCAAAGATGATGCATGGATTTTTAGATCTTTACTTAAAAGTAGAAAAAGCCTAAACTGACTGGAGGTGGAAGAAAAATGCACTGCATTTTTGATTTGCAAACTAAACACGTCAGGTATCCAGTTTCCGCCCCTGTTCTTGCCACCTGTGAAATCCTTAAAATGCCATTCTATTACTGTCACTTCACAGAGTTAACTGTGTTTGAGTAATTATTCTGGCACTGCATTATTTCTTTTAAAACACTTTTCTGTCTCAAGATTATGGTTTTTTTCAGTAATCGGTTTGAATATTGCAAAATTTCTCTGGGAACAGAAGTTTAATCGTCATCCCTCCCCTTCTCTTCCACGCTTAGCACAGTGGTAATGATGAGACAGCAGGTGTTGTGCCTACTATAAAAATATCTATATGTGGTATACATGGCTTTATCTCTTCCTATCCTGTGCTTCCATTCCACAGCTGCCTACATAGCTGCCATGACGTGGTGCTGCGGCGGAGCAATTTAGGGAGCTGGGGTTTCAGCATCGTCGGTGGCTATGAGGAGAACCACACGAACCAGCCTTTCTTCATTAAAACAATTGTTCTTGGAACTCCCGCGTACTTTGATGGAAGATTAAAGTAAGCTGAAATAATAGTAGTAATAATAATAGTCAACACTTTTAAATAGTTACGTGCTGGTGCAACTAATTGCTTAAGGAAGTAGACTGTAGCATCTTGTGCTGGGGGGATGATGCAGCCCGGTAGTGCTTTGCCTCCCTGATGAGTGTGATGCAGGGAAATACGGGGTGTTTCTGGTGGGCGAGTGGTGTCTGTCAGAGGTGGTGCGTGTGCTGGCACACACAACATCACCTGATGTCACCCGCTGTCACCGTCTCCCTGTTGAACTCTTCTTTAGGCTGAGAGACATCGCAAAATGTGTATGTGCAGAACTGGCTAGTTCGTAACGTTTTTATCTTCCTAGAGAACAGCTAAACAACTACAACGTATTTCCATAAAGTGGGGGAAACTGCTTTGTGCTTTCATATAGCCTTCTGAAGCCACTGCTGGAAACTCTGGTACTGACGATGGGTGCTGCTGGTTTAATGGAAGGGCGAGAAAGTAAATGAAAAAGATCTCTGAAAAGATCGTTAAGGACCTGAGTCCCCATGCCAGTGCCCTGAGAGTCATTAGTTGGCAGGAAAGACACTGATAAATGAGGAAAGGTCAGTAGAGGCCCCTGAGATGGTGGGAGCTGGATCACTTGCCCCACAAGGAGAGGGCTTCAGGGGCAACCAACAGCCCCTTCCAGTTACCTACAAGGAGATTATCCAGTACCTATATGGAGATTATCAAGGAAACAGAGCCCAGGCTTTTCACAGTGGTGCAGGGCGAGAGGACAAGAGACAATGGGCACAAGTTGAACAAAAGAGGTTTGAGACTCGTTATAAGGAGAAATTGTTTCCCCATGAGGACAGTCAGCATTCTATGAGTCTGGACCACCAAGTGGTGTGGTCTTTGCCCTTGGAGGTTTCTGAGACCCAACTGGATAAAGCCCTGAGAGATCTCGCAGCTGACTTTGCTTTGAGCAGAAGATGCATCTATAGACCTCCTGAGGTCCCTTCTGACCTTAAAGATTACACAGTTTTACTTACACGTTAAGTTTGCATGCAGCCCCCAGGTCTAGTATCCATATATGCATCTTAGCCTCATGTAGGATTAGTTCAGAACTAGGACTTACAATTCCTATTAAAGGTTCTCTTGTTCGTAAATGGATTTTTTGTGAAGGTGGCAGTGAAGAATATGCAACTTGAAGTTTTACGGCACGATTTTTACATGTAGATTTACTTACAAAGTAACTTCAGAAAAAAAATGTACTTATGCCTAGAGCCTTGACAGTAATTGATTTTTCAGGTCAATGACTAAATAAATAGATGAAAAAATAGCTTGGCTGAACACAAAATTACTTTTTTTTTTGGCCAACTGTGGAACAGTTTGGATTAAATGAAAGATCTCAGTTCAACCCAAAGTAAATAATTTCAGATTCAGGACTTAGAAGTATTTACGCAAATGGAAATTCAAGCATCATTCCTAAGAAGGGGGGAAGAGTGGTTGTGGTCACACTTACCCCCTTGCAAGGAACGGAAAAGGTTCTCTTGTGTGATAGTGTGGTGGAACCCTCTGTTCCAGTGTACCGTCTCACTGAGAGTATGGACTTAAAAATGGGCCGTCAACAAGAGAGAGCTCCTTAGAACCTGCACTGTGAGTTATCGTGGGGCAGGTCTTTTTGAAGCTGTTCTGTTTTGTTTAAATTATCTAAATGTTTTGTTAGGCTGGAGAGGAAAGGAGTAAATAACTTCACAGTTCAATAGGTAAGACAGTTTTCTGCCTACGTGATCTGTCTGGTGTGATTTTATAGAAGGTGAAATGACTTCAGCAGAAGGGCTGGGTGAGTGAGACCCCGCTCAGTGAACTGTAGCGTTGTGGTTTGGGTGATGGGGTACCCTGGTTCAGACAGAGAAGGACTTTTGAATGCACGTTTGGCTGGTGTTGGTCACGCTGCCTCTTCTTCCTCTCCTCTGCCCTACTGGAGGGCACCAAGAGAGCTCAGGAGAGCATCTTTTTGCCATCCGTTTTGGTGCCTCCGGTAGCTGGGAGGATCGGTTTCAGGAAAAGTCCTGTTTGATCTCCAGAGTCATGTTTGACTGCTCGGGGGATGCTGAACACACTCTCAAGTCGCAGAGAAGAGATGCCTGGAGATGGAGCATGTTCAACGTAGGAAGAACTTTGGTGCTTTTTTTTGAAGTTTCTCTTGAGCTTGTAAAAACTGAAACTTAACCCTTCGAGGTCAATTTTCTCAAGGCCAGCAAACAGCACCTTCCCAAACTTCTGTTCCCTGCTTCAAAACGCAGAGATGCTACAGCTTCTCAGTTGAACCATCTGCTGAGGGAGATTTCAAGCCAAATGGTTACGTTTGACAAAACCGTAAGCCATTGAAAACAAGGTTCTCAGTTGGAATGCGGTTGATAACCAGAAGTATCTTTACTTACACCTCCTACGGTGAAGGCGTGTTTGGTGTAAACGTGTTATAATCCACACAAACAAACAGAAATGCTTCTGTCATGCACATGCTATCTCATTAGCTTCTCTTGACTCCTCCCTTAGATCTTCCCAACTCTTCTCTTTTCACATTTCCCTACGGGTCAACTCTTAATTCAGAACTATTTTTGTATTAGAATTGAAATCTAGTGATTCAGGAATTTCCAAGATGAGTTTCAATAGTAAAACAGACTTAAAATCGAACCCCTTTGGGTTTTTTAGCTACACTTCCAACCTGCTGCAGACCTGTCAGCCCAGCGATGAAGTGCCGTTTGTTGGTGTGTACTGGTTACTGCAGAGCAGTAGTCGTCATCTGGGTTTTTTCTTCTTGTGTTTTTCAGGTGCGGTGATATGATTGTTGCTGTAAACGGGCTATCCACGGTTGGAATGAGCCATTCTGCACTCGTTCCCATGCTGAAGGAGCAGAGGAACAAAGTAACTTTAACTGTGATTTGCTGGCCTGGAAGCCTCATATAGATTTGCAAATCGCTTTGGTTCAAGCGGTGTCTTTTTCTAGATAGCTGGCACAAAAATCTCCTCTATCTTATTTTCACTGTTGATACAGCTGGTTATAAGCAGGGCCAAAACTGCTGTGTTTTCTTTTTTACGGGCCTCTCAGAATTACTCTATATATCTTTCCATCCTGAAATAGCCATTTCTGTTTGCTATATCTATTGCTGATGCAAATGCAAATATACATGAGCTCACAGAGAAATTCCCACTCAGATAGGGCTGTCATTGAGCTTTCCCCGTCAGGTTTGTAGAGTCAGCAGAAGAACTTAGTGGTTCTTCGGGTTTCTCTGCACAGTCCTCAAGTTCCACGTGATACATAAACGTAATAGCCATGTACCCGTTCTTCCCCGCGAAGAGAGCGTGTGTCAGAATGGCACATCTCCCTGCTGCTGTGAATCACAGTCTGTTTCCAAAGGTACGTCTCTTCGTTTCGTAAGCCTTTCCATTTTTCAGTCACTATTTCAGACTGATCCAAGTAATCCATCTCACTCATCAGAAATTACTTGGTCCTCCAGATTTTTCTTGCAGGGCATCAGTGTTCAGAGAAAAGTAGGACAAAAGCCTGATATTACTGGAATTTTTCTAAAGTGCAATAATTGGACTCTTTGTTAGGAAACTTTAATATATTACAGAGTTTGTATCCTATAATGACAAGAAATATGGAAGTAATTACTGTTGCAGTGCTGGCAAGAATACCCGTACCCGAGGTCGCCTTTGAGTGAATAGCTTGCGGTATTAGACTTGACTTTACAAATGAATGTTTTGCTATGTCAGAGAATTTTGATGAGCATTTTTACGAAGATCATTTTTACCGTTTCTATTGTAGTTGTCAGCTCTCTTTATTCACGCGTGGAAACAATAACTTTGACTTGTGCTTTCTAAATGAGAGAATTATTTCCAGGAAAAAAGCAAGCTATTAAGAAACCATACATTATGGTTTACGGGTGGGCAGGCAAGGAGGAAGGCTCCTTGAGTTCAAGTCCAACTACAAAGTGAGCTGCAAAACCCACTCGTGTTTTGTCACCTCCTGATAAACGTGCAAATGCCTTGGTACCAGATGCTGAAACGATCTCGCTTGCATTTCAGGATGGTTTTTGTTTCGTGGTTTGTTTTTTTTTTTTTCCTTTAGAGAGCACCTGCTATTAAGTTGTCAGTACGAGTAATACTGTTTATCTTGGGTTGTATTTAGTATTTTTACAAAGCAACCGGTAACTTCTAGACTTTGCCTTTCCGTGATATTTGCAGGCTAAGCACCCGTTTGTTTAAGAAAAGAGGGGTGGAGCGCAGAAAGAAATGTGCTGACCTGGAGCTAACCCTGTGTGTTGTCAGTGTTCTGCACATTTGAAAAAGAGCTTCATTTATAAACCAGGTTCCCGACCTGAACTGATTTTATGAATGACCTCTGTATTGTATTATTAATTACCAGAGAATGTATTTGAGAATCACAGCATATTTCAATTGTGAAGCATGAACTTTATTTTCAAACTTAGCTGGTATAATATCGGGGCATATTATCGCATGTCATTAATTCCGGTAGCTTTGTTTTCAAAAGAAATAAAGTTACTCTTTTGCAAAAAAGTTGTAAAAATCTCATATGAATGAGGTGGTTTTATTCCTCTCTGTAATGTATGCTATCGGTTTAATTTCGTGATATTAAAATACAAAGGAACGTCCTCTACAGTATATTACTGTGCTGAGAATCTTTGTTTCTGAAGCAAACACCGAACTTATTTGATACTCGGATTTGAGAACAAGTTTCCTCCCGTTCCCAGATGCTGCGTAGCTGTATGCTTTGCTCCTAATGCAGATTTTTTTGTAAAGTGCATCTTAGCGTAGACTTTAGGGAAGATTTTGACATATGTACTAGATTTAATGGGGTTTTATTTTACAAATTACACTTTTCGTTCAAAACCCTGCCAAAGTCAGATTTTTAGATTTCTTTTTGTCTTTTATATGTATACGTAATGAAAGCATGGGTTAGCTTAAACTGTGCGGTTTTGTTTCTGTGTGCTGTAGCTTTTAGTCAGAATGTCGAGCAACAAAACCTTTCTGAATTAATTCCCTTCCTGAATCATTTTTCCCCTTTCTCTTGTAGCTGCATAGTTGGGTTTGGTTTTCTGTGCCTTCTGTTTTAATTTCAAGATTTTTTTTTTTTTCTCCAGACATTGCTATCTAATTGTATCGTATTAATGAAGGACGAATGAAAATAAAAGTTCATTCCACTCGTTGTAATAACTCAAAGTATCGTCTCACTCATTGCAAAAGATAGAGGTGGCTCAGTGCAGACGCAGTCTGAAGTTGGTTGTGGTTGGGTTTTTTTTCTGTGATTTGTCATAAATAACAGTTAGCGAATGTACCGAAAGAGCCTGAGGGCACGCTCATCCTGCCGGGGTACGTACCAGCCGTGTAAGCGGTAATTCCAGCGCGGGGGAGCGTTTCGAAAGCGGAGGCGAGATCTGTGCCTTGCGGTACTTTGCCCCTTCCCCCTCAGCGCCGACTGGTACCCGTGGGCTGGGGGAGGTTTTCACAGCAGAGGTTTGATGCAGGGAGACAGTCTTGCTGGAAACATCAGTTTTACAGCTGGAACTTGAGGCTCCTGGTACTCCGTTACCAGCTCCATCTCCTGCAGGCAAGTACGCTCTGTCTTTAGACATCTGTGAAGCTGGAATGAGCCTAAAAGCAATTTCTTAATGATTTGCAGTGAAGTTGCCCAGCACCTGGATTCCTATCCCTTGCAGTAGTTAGTGGGTTACGAATAGATGAGTTCCTTTAAAATAAAACGATGCCTCTGTACGGGAACGCAGAAGCAGCCAGCCGTGTCTGCCGGTAGGTTATTAGCTCTTGTACTTCTTGTAAGGCAAGAGCCAGACCCGTCAGAGTTTTGATTTGCAGAGAGATTGAAGAACTCATTGCTGCAGGCGAAGGTGCGCAGAGCCGCGGTGTGAGGTGGTGGACCCCTGGCCGTGGGCATGCTGGAGCTTCGCGGGAGGGACGCCTTCCCCAGACAGCCCTGGGGATCTCCAGCGAGGAATGTGAAACGGCTTGGTCTGCTTCACAGCGTGCTGACGAAGCGAAATCTGAAGGTATTTCTTTTGCTGCTCTAAACTTCTTATTTAGAGTCAGGAACAACTGAGGGGAAAATTCACCATCACAAAAGAATTAATAATTCATTTATTTGCAAATTCCCTAATAGGTCGGGGGCAGGTATAATGAAAATCTAAGCCTTGTTCTCAGCTGTAGCGTGACCCAGATCATATCAGAAGCAAGGTGAGTTCCTTTTAGCTAAGGAACCTGATCATTTACTTCTGAGGCAATTTTCATGGATCATAAAAATTTATTAACGACATAAGGTAGGGGATCCCGAGGAGTTAAAAGAATGAGTACGCCAGGCAGGCAGCAATGACGGCAACCACAGCGTTAAGGCCACACGTGTCTGATGGCACAGGGCCCAAGAAGATGATGTTACACCGAGGAAGGTGAGCGAACATCCTCATCCCAGTCGTCTCGGGCGACTTCCAGGTAAGCTTACTTAAAAAAAAAAAAGCTTACTTACTAAAAAGTGGATGTCCCCCGACACATAGAAAAAGGAGAGACAGAAAATGATTTGCAGTGACCTCATCACACCTGACATAAATCTGTCTGGCTAGTGAAGAGCAATTCCTACATTACCTGTTGTCCAGAGGGTGGCGAAGGCTTTAGACTTTATGCTTCTGGGACAATTCAAAAAATGTTGTATGGGTCAGAAAGCTTAATTCTAGCTAAATGTTGGTGTTGTCCTTCTGTTTGTCACCGTGTTGCAGTCCAAGGTGGATGCGATGCCCGCATCAGTGACGCATTGCCGTTGATCTGGTGGTGATGGGCGCCTTTCCGTAGAGTGACGCAGGAAACTTCAGACAACTCGGAGATGAGAGGCCCAAGAGTCCGGTCGAAGGTGCACCGCCTGCTCGGCATCGGCTGTGGCTGTGGCATTTGCGGCGCCTGGAGCTGTTTTAGGAGAAGGAACGTGTTTGGGGGTTGTTTTCGTTGTCAAACGATGCTGGTAAGGGCTGGCTGGCGGAATCTGTGGGTGGCAAGCACAGCCAAGCAGAAAGAGCGCGCTCCTCGGCGGGGAAAACCAAGGTGGTTTTGCCAAAGGAGGAACGCGAGCCAACCGCTCCCATGGCAGGAGGGGGAGGAATTGGGCAAGAGAGGGAAGGGGTAGAGCCTCTTCTGCGGCTGTCGGGGGCAAATATCACACCTAGGAGGTATCACACTCCTTCCCAAGTAGCAGTAGCTACCTTAAACACCTCAACTCCCCTCCCAGACCTTTCCTGCCCTGCCTTAGCGGCAGCAACCAAATAGAGAGACCACGGCTCAGGTCTAGAGCACGCGAGCCCGTTTTCCCCCCCGCCTTGACCGCCGCCTTCGCCTGCACAGGAGTCGGTGGTCGTGGTCTCAGCGGTGACTCGGTCTTGGGCGTCTCTCAGGGCGGGGGGCTACAGAACCACCCTCCCCACCTCTTCAGATCCAGCTGCAAGGGATCATGTAAACACAGCAGGGGTGCTCTAAGTCTGGTCTAGGAGCTAGGCTTGCCTAAGGCTACGGCTCCGTCGCAGGCAGAACAACCTCTGCTGGGTAGGGGCTTCATCCTGCAGCTCTGCTTTACCCCGAAAGCGTGGCGCACGGTGGTGCAGAGCCACCGACTGTGTTGGTCTGAGACGGCTCTTTGGCCGTGCCGGCGTGGGCAGTCACTGGGGGGGCAGGTGAAGGAGAGGAGGTGAGTTTTAGTAAAACAGAGCGCTTTCTTCATGGACTGTTTCTGTTCATGGAGTAATCGCATCCTCTGCAGCACGTGTTCTGTACCGTGCCTTCAGAGCCGCGATAAATTGTGGCGTATGAGCACTAAATGGCAATGGAAATCAGAGGTGGATGCGTTCTGTTGCGTTAACTGGTTTACCACGAGGCTGGGCACGAGACGTCACGTGAGGGAGATGGTATCGTAAGCAGCGAGAGAATTTAATTGCAATGATGAATTTAATGCTATGATGGGGGTTTAGCTGTGGCCGAGACATGAGCGACTTGCAGCGCCTGCATTGCTCAGCATCCTCGGTACCAGGCAGCAGGACCCAAAATACCATTTTTCTGCCCCTGAAGCAGGCAGGTTTTGAATCTCGGCCAGCCCGGGCCATCCCGCCGGTTCCACGAGCCCTTTCTCTGCCGGCAGCTCCGGTAACGCCCAAGGAGCCGGGTTTGCAGTTTGGGCCCAGCTTGGTACGGTAACGAGAGAGGTAGGCAATGAAGGAACCCGCTGGGTATTTCTTTCCATCAGGGACGAAGCAAAGTGCTGGTGGCTTTGCTCCCAGGTTTTGCTATAAAGCGATTGCGGAAAGCTACTGAAAGGAAGCATTTTAATCAGATTAGAATAGATAAAGAGTATAACCCCTTGGTTATACAATTGAGCTTTCTAATCATATTAAACTTTAATACCGGCATCAGTGCCATATTGGAACAACAATCACAAAAAGCTACAAGCATAAAATATTACAGATCCTTAAACATGTTACAAAATGTCATCCACTAAAGTTAAAAAATGTTATTGTGTTTGGGGAAATGTGCTAGCTGAAAGGGAAAAAAAAAAAAAAGTGAGAGCCTGAAGTCCTGTGTACATGTGCAGATGAAATGCAGCACAGCAGAGGCAAGGCTTGACTTTTTGGTTTCTTACTTTTTTTATTAATTCAATTGCTTCCCAAACAGCTACTTCTGCCCCCACTATTACCCACTGTGGTCCTCATCCACCAAGGTGCTAAGTGCACTGGGCTTTTTGGCAAGCAATTAAAGGCTCCCTCGCCGTGGGATGCAGCCAGAGGTGGCTCCTCTTTCCTGGTGAAGCCCTGGGAAGACCCGGTTTTTTCCCCCGCCGCTGCCGCAGCCCAGCATCCATGGTGCTTGGAGCGGGAGAGGACTGAAGGCAAGGGGCTGTGGGTGCACGTCAAACGCCCCATTTCAGTGGGCTGGTCTTCAGGCATCGGCGTGTTCCCACCGATCCGAGTTCCCTCCGTGAGTCAGGTTTGCGAGTACAAAGGATCCCGCATGGGAAGGCTGGCACAGAACCCCTGCCCCCGGCTGCGAGCCCTGCCGCCACACAGCAGCCCGCAGTCGCAGCGGGTGACGGTGGCTGTCCCTCCTCCAGCGGGACGGCCAGGCAATAATTCAAAACCAGAAGTTTTCCTTTCTTCTTCCCTCCAGCTGGAATTTCCTCTTCACGCAGGAGGTGCTACGCGTTTTGTTTTGATGGAATAGAGTCGAGGTAGCAAAGACCTCGAATTTACGCGGCGCGAGCGTGGCTGGCAGCG